>NC_057796.1:470190963-470321621 GCF_018294505.1 Triticum aestivum
ACCTAGCGCCTTATCTTAGCACCTGCATTGTAGATACCTTAAACAGCGAAACATGGATCACACATCAACAAATAATTGGCAATCCACCCAAGAAAATGTGCCCAACAAAATCCCTGAATAATTCAACATAGATTAGTCCAATGAACACAAACAGAAGTTCAAACACGAAAACCTATTCGAAAAAGCGAATCAAAGATAGACATATTCATCGAATGGTAAAATAAATTTTAAACAAACAAATACCATTTTGTAAATAATAACCAAATGGAGAAAATAGGCAGCACAAATAAAACAAACAAAATGGTACAATATGTGATTTCAGTAAAAAAAATGTAGAAGTTTTCACTAACCAAATAAAGCAATTGTATAATCAATTAACTAAATAGAGAGTCAAAGATAGACAGATTCATCGAGTGATAGAAGATTCATCAAGTGGTAGAATACAATTTTGACAGATAATTACATACCAATTTAAAATAATAGAAAAATGGGAAAATTGTGCAGCACAAGTAAAACAAATAAACTGGTTACGATTTCAGTAAAAAAATGTTGGTAGAAGTTATTTCACTAACTAAATGAAGCAATCATATAATCAATTAAGTGCAAATAGGCATTGAACAATCAGTTGTATCAAGTAATACTCCTATTATGAGAGAAATTGATACTTAGTGGAAGAGATCCATGAATGTTTACAGCAATCTGCAGATCAGATTCAGACTTGGGGGAAAATTATGTCTAGAAACTACATTTTATACCAATTTATTTAAGGAAGACCATACGTGTCCAAGATTGTCTATTATCTAAGCACTAAGCAGGTTTGGAGCATGATTTTGCCGAGACCTCCACAAATGTCATTTCATCACAAAAATTGGCACGCATGTGAAAGATACATAAATGTTTGTTGCCAAAAAGTTTCAGATTTTTTAGATTTCTAAAAAGATTGATTTTACTATAGCAAAGGGTGCATGTGAGCTCGAGCTCACATACTCCATGCCCCTATACATACACATACACGCGTATATATAACTTCTAGAGTTGTAATCGCACCAGGAATAAATAAAGTAAACAACAGCCACGTAACATGCCTATGTTTTTTTCTTCAAAGAAGTGTCAGGAGCTCTGTCATTTCTATTAGGATGAGTGAGAAATAGTACATAATCAGACTACAGATACGGCAGGCTTTAGAAAGCACACGAAAAGCGGCACCAATTAGAGAAAATGATATAGTCAAAACGACAGTGACAAGAGAGGGAAGCACACAGAAGAAACAATGTCGTACAGACTGTTCCCCAGCCAGCAAAAAACACTAAACTTACCAAGCAAAACTGTACACTAGTTCAAAAAATTTGAAACAAAAGTCTAGGCACACCACTCATTTCTACACAACCATATACCAAAATAATACACGTGCCATATTCATATTTACACATGGGTCATTTTCAGCCAAGTGGTTTAACCTTAGAGCAAAAACTTGGTTAGATATAGTGGTTTTGGTATTGTGGAGGTGAGACTTCGAGTACAAGACAAGTCTTATTATATTTAAACTATTCTATCTCTACTCCTTATCTCTACACAAATATACTTCTAACACAACATGCATGCACACTTTATTTGACAGAAACCGAATGAACTATCCTGCCACGATAAGTTTAGCCTAGAAAGTTGATGGATCTAACATGAGTCAAAATATACCGTCATCATATATTTATACCAAACATTTTTACTCTGTTACAATTATGACTCCATTTATTGACATATGATATTAATCACTACAATTTTCTATTACACTAGCAAAATTAGCAATGCAATAGTACGCCTAAATATTGAAATAAAATATATCTATAATATAATTTTAACTTGGACCAATAAAATTGATTTAAGTTTGAATCACAAATTGCAAAGAATATGACTTGGTTGTTTTATTTGGGAGACAATGCACTTAAAAATCTTTTGTTAAATGAAATTGTTTTATCTTCTTAGAGAAAAATAAAAATGAACAAAACCACATATCTTCACAAAGTATTTTGTGTTACTTGATGAATTGCAAATATATGTATATTTTTGTATCTACTTCTGGAATGCATCGTTGTCTATTTTAGTTGTAAGTAAATAGAGGTGGTAAATATTAATAATTTAAATAGATAATTCTAGAATCCATTAGGCAAGTTGTTGAGTTGTTCGTTATCGGTTATTCAATGATAAAATATGTCTTTTATGTTCTACGGTTCAACAGCTAGCTGGCATCACATGAGTAATTTGTACTTGGTCATGTAAATACATTATTTATCTCGACTCATAGCAATTTCATCTAGTTTTTTGGGTTTATTTCACAGATCGCACCCTATGCTTGGCAAAATAGTAACAGTTGCAACAAATAGCCGAGAAATCCGTGCATTGTGTTTTTCTTGGTTTGGTCTACATTTGCATCTCAAGAAGACATAACAAAATTTATCGAGGAAAAGGATATATGGTTGGTGAAAACTAATAAATTAATATAATTTCATTGGTATATGATTGATATAGAAACTTAAATGTTAAAGTAAGAAGAAACGTCAATGTTAGAAGAGTTTAGCGATATAAACTTAAGAGAACGCACAATTCAATGCCAAAACGGGCTCGCACATCTCACCTTAACTCAGTCAAAAGGTTGGAGTCCTACTATTTAGTACACACATAAAGGAGGACATATCTCGTGCACTAGGCTTTGTCGTGCACCTCGTGCTGCCAGCGCCGGTTATGCACCGTAGAGGTTACTAAAAATTCTTAAATTTTGTGGGAACATATATGCAACATATATGAGTTAGCCCAAAAAATAAAATAAAATTATGTTGAGTATATTGATTAGATTGGAAACATAGGTTAGACTAGGAAATATTCTGGCTTGCCTTGTACTTTTATATATATGCCCACAAGGCTCAAGCAATACAACAACTATTCCACCGATCCTCTCTCCCTTTCAACATAGTATCAGCCTAATCGATCATAAACCCTAGCCACCGCCGCTTTCGCACCCGCGCGCCGCCCCCGGGACGGTCGGCCTTCATGACCGCCGCCGTGGGCCGCATCGCCCGTACCTAGGGTTCATCCGCCGGTCGTGTTGACCGGCTGCCCTAGAGAGTCTTTTTCCCAAGCCCTTGCTCCAGGTTTTTCTCTCCCGCGGGTCATCTTGATCGGCCTTTACTCTTTGGTTTTTGATCTAAGATCGGTTTGCGTCGCCCACCGCCGTTTGTCATTACATCGCGCCTCTACTCCGACTTAGCATCGACTACACCCGCGTCTTCTCCGACTCGATTGCCTCGCGCGCTACGCGGCGGCCCGGAGCGGCCGCCGTCCGCGCGTCGATCCGCACGTTGCTCTCCGCGCCGGCCGTCATCGCTGTCCGGGACTCCTGCAACCACGACTCCATCCGCGCCCGTCCGGGACTCCTGCAACCACAACTCCATCCGCGGTGCGTCCCGTGCGCTAGTGCACCGCACGATGGTCCTTGCCTTTGCATGGATTGGACACCTGCACATCCGAGCTGTGTACGCATGTGCTTGTGTTGCGAGGCCGCTTCTATGCTAGGCGTTGACTGCGTGCAAACACCTGCTGTCTTCGCCGCCCGCTACTTCGATCCTGTCACCGAGCAGCTACCTCAACCTCGCGCGCGATTAGATTAATCGCCCGCCTGCTGCCGCGAACCGTCTCATCTACACCGTGTGACCGACCTAACCCGTCGGTTCCGCGCGCCTTTCCGGGCCCCGTGAAGCCGTCTCGAGTTCAGCGCGCACCTCTACCGATCGAGCAACGGGCTGCCGCGGTGTCGCCCTGTCGGGCCGCCGCATCGCTGCGCCGTGGTTCTTCTCCCGGCTGCACCGACTCGGGTCACTGCTGCGTCGCCCTTCAGGCCGTAGTGTCGCGGCCCGCGGTCCACCGGCGCCCCGAGGCCGTCCGCTCCAGGTCGTCCCGGTGGCTGCACCGACCCTCGCGCCGCCGCTACGACGCCCCGTCGGGCCGTAGCGAGCGTGGCACGCGGTCCACGCTGCCGCCCTGAGACTGTTCCCGCGGTTGCACCGACCCGGGTTCTGCCGTTGCGTCGCTCCTTTGGGCCGTCGCGCCGTGGCCCGCGGTCCCCGCCGTCGCCCCTTCGGGCCGTGGCGCCGCGGCCCGTAGTCCACTCCGCCGTCACCGCGCGTCGACCTTCCGTGGTATGCGCCGCGCCATCACCCTTGGCGCGGGAACGCCACCGTCCACGCCGGTCTTCGTCACGCTGTCAGGGTTCTTCGCCTACTTCGAGCATCGCCGCCGCGCTCGTAACCTAGCCGCCGCCGCCACCGCTCTTCTTCGGCCACCGCCGTCGCTACCCTCGTAGCCGCCGCAGCCGCCCGTCCACCCCTTTCGTCTTCGTCCAGCACCAGCCCGTCGCCAGCGTCGCCGTCATCTATCCCGACCACTTCATCTACTCCGACAACCGCGGGCGACATCTGCCCCGTGCTGATGGACGCCGCAACCGTCGTCGAGCCCTTCTCAGCTGGCCTCTTCGACTTCTCCGACATGGCGTACAGCTCGTGCAGGTCTTAGTCTACGCATGCCTGGTGCTGGCAACAACGATGCGTGCCTTCACGACGTGTCCTTGGGCCTGGCAAGCCTGCTGTGTTGCTTCGTCAACTTTGTCTTCGTCTGTCTACACATGCCCGGTGCTGGCAACACTGATGTGTGCCTTCGTCCACGATGTGTCCCGGAGCTTGGCAAAACCGCCGCGCCGCGTCGTCAACAACGTCTTCTTCCCAGCGCATCACTACTTCGACACCACTGTGCCTATGACTAAGTCGGCGCCTCCTTGCGCCCGCGGCTCCACGACGACATCCTCGACACCAGCTACCCCGACTCGTCATCGACCACGGCTCCACCACACATGCTCTCGGCTACCTCGACAAACAGCGCAAAGGGCTACCGCTTTGCTTGAGCAACCTCGTCGGGTTTCCACTCCAGCCATAACTTCTGCGATGCATCGGCCGTTACGACTGTGGACCTTAAACGCCGGGCTGACCGGCACCCCTCATATGCAGCCCAAATATGGAGCGGATATGGGGGCGTCCGGGCACGCCCGCCACGTCGGACTGACGACGGGGTCCCATGCGAAAATGCCTGGAAACCTGGCAGTCCGAAGCTCGTCTCCTCCATCGGACCAGTGTCGCTGTGTGGCGCTGCTCCGGCGGGCCACGTAGTACCTAGCCCGGCTATTTAAGTCGACCGGCGGCATCGAAACCCTACCATCCACATTTTCCTCCGCATGTCCGCCGCCACCACCACTTTCCACTCCCCCCGTCCGCCTAGTAGCCATGCCCCACGCCGGCGAGTGAGGAGCGAGCCATTTCTATAGCCGGAGCGCCGACTCGAGCTCCTTGAGCAGATCCGGGCAAGGCGTGAAGCCCGGATCGCCGCAGGACTACCTCTGGATGCAGTGGATCCGGAGAAGGAGGAGGACGACGACGACGAGGAGGAGGAGGAGGAGGTTGAGGAGAAGGAGAATGAGATGGAGGAGGAGGATGTGGGGGATGCTGGCGACGCAGATCTGCAGGCGGAGCAGCAGGCCATCCTTGATTCCCTCCGCTCAGAGTCGGCTGCGGAGGCCAGATGTCGTCACCGACAGGAGTTGGAGGCGCAACAAGCCGTGGAGGAGGCGGAGATGCTCGTCTACATGGATGATGTTGAGCAGGAGGAGGATGGGCCGAGCCCTCCTACCCTCCCGTCCAGCCGGCGTCCGGCACCGGGTCGTGGACATCTCCGACGACAAAGATTAACTAGGGTAGTACGTAGGATTATTATTTTTTGCATGCTTTGTATGGATTTGGGTGTCAAAATATGAGACTCAGATGTAGAGTGGCTAATTTGAGGCATGACCGGTCGCGTCCGCAGGCGTTTGAGGGTCCGGATTTGTAAAGTCCGGATGTAGATGATATTACAAATGCACTAACGTGTAGCCTTAGGGAAATGCACAAGAGAGAGAGAGAGAGAGAGAGAGAGAGAGAGAGAGAGAGAGAGAGAGAGAGAGAGAGAGAGAGAGAGAGAGAGAGAGAGAGAGAGAGAGAGAGAGTCGTCGGTGCAGGTTGCTCAGGTACGAAAGCGTCAAAGAGCTCTTGTGAATGAAAGAAAAAACTCTTGCCAACAAAGCCACCCTTGAAATCATGGATTGGTATAAAACTTGGCACACGGAGTTGACCTGTTGCACGACGGCTACGCATCGTCCATGCGCAAGCATAACACGAGTGCTCCGCAAGACACCGACCATGCCAGCATTAAAAGGTGGTTGCACGGCCGTATGGTCCACGCGAGCCCGACGTGTGTTGGGTAGCCATTAGCCAAGGAAACCATGCATGATTCACGTGTAAAACTGCTGCGATTTTCTATCACAAGAAACAACAATGCCCTCGACGAGATAGTTACAGCTTAACCACGCGCCTGAATTAATTAACACCATTCGTTCGACTTTTCGAGTAGAGCCTACTAAAAAAGGAACGCCTCCGTGTAACTCACCCGGCTCGCCGGAGCGAGAGCAGCAGGCGGGCAGGCGTCGCCGTCGCATCGTACGTCCAGTTCATGCCTATCCACAAGCCAAGCCAGCAGTCCGGATCAGAGGACACATGGCCGTGCGTCGGCGTCGCGCACAATAATAATGCCTCCCCGGACACGATTCCGATGCCAAAGTCGTCCGATTCTCCGATGCGTTGCGTGCGCACACGCCTTCCCCTCCCTGCCGACGGCGACGTGCAGCGGCAGACGACGAGCTGATGACAGCGACCGACGGGGCGTCGCCAGCCACCTCAACAACGGACGCCGGGCAGGGCCACCACCAGGATTTTTCTTGTGGCGGAGACCGGCGGTGACCCGTCAGCACGCACCAACCCCCGCCCTGTGTTTGGTTTTGCAGTACGAGTGTACTACGATAGCTCGCTCGCCGTGGCGTCTGCCTCCGGACGTACAAAGTCCCTTTCCCCCGTGGCCCGTGGCGTTCCCATCCGCACCACCGTTAGCCAGCCAGCCAGCCACCGTGAAATCTTACGAGAAATCTAGAAGACGGGCATTTTTTGTGGTGGTGTGGCGGACGTGATCGATGGGCGTTTTTAGAAAAAAGTTTAATGTATGAAAAAAATCCCCGCGATCCATATCATTGACCTCAACGTCCTCCTTGACACCCAGCACAATCCACCCCGGTGACCAGTCGCGGTAGCCATTGCCATGCAAACGAGTGGTGGGCACTCTTAATCACCTCAAGAGAGGAATATTGTCTAATTGTCTCCTGCAGGTACACACTATCAACGCCTTCCTCATGAAGTATTCGATCAATTGACATCACGGGCCCAAATGGCTGAACCCTCGAACGCTCCAGCAAAGTAACTTCATGTGGGAACCAATTCAGGGGTGGACCATTTACATGGGATTGAGCGAGCCCTACTATACGTCGAGGGCCAGGACATTAGCTTGGGAGGCCTACCACTCCCCCTCACCAACTTGGGAGCTATGTCGGTATCGACCACCCAGGGAGCCCCACTCACCATAGGTTGGGACGCAATGGGGTTTCTATGTGTAGGGCGCCTTCCGTGTGGTGCCCCCACCTAGGAGGCACCGTAGTAGAAGGCTCCCTTAGTCGCTAGGGACACAAAGGGTTCGTATGGTAGGGCGCCGTCCGCGTGGTGCTCACACCTAGGAGGCACCGTAGTAGAAGGCTCCCTTAACAAATTATCACTAGGTCCATAGTTAGATCTAGGCTCTCTTTGCTCGGACTCAGCTGTAGCCGAGGCCCGTTGACGCTAGCGTTCCTTTTAAGCTCGAGTTGCCACGAGGGCCCCATCAAAACTCTCTTTAGACCGGATGGCCCCAATTTGCTCTAACCGAGGAGCACGCTCGCCTCGGAATAGAACCTCGCGGTCCGAAGTGACGTCAGCAAGGTGCTCAAGAGAAACTCTGCCTAGAATCGCAAATCAAGAACCTGAAGAACATGTGATACCCGGAGAGGAGGAAGTACCTAGGTCGAGGTTGCGTGCAGCGGCTCGCTTGGCCACCTTCTCGGCAACAATCAACTCCCACACCAAACTTGGAGCACCCAAGCATCAGCCGATCCTCGGGCGATCTAGTTCCCTGTGCATCCAACGGTCTAATGTTTCGTAGTAGGGCTTTTGGCTGTCCATGGCTTCATTCCGGCGGTGGTGTATAAGTTTCCTCTAGATCTCCTTTCGAGATTGTTGGTTTACTCTACTATCTAGGAGGTGGAGTCTGCGGCGTTTTGGATCCTGCGGGTATTGGCGACGCTTTTAGGGCATCTACAATGCCAAGTGCTTGAATTGGTGCTTATGAGAAAATAATAAAACATGTTTTTTCTTAGCATCTGCATTAGCGTCTCTGCCTTCAATGCAATCGGCAAAGTCCAGGCGCCACACGAGTAAAAAAAGAATAGAATGACCGCTAGCATGGGAGGAAAAAATCTAGAGCACCCGGGGATAGCTTTTGCGTCGACACTAACATATTTTTTGGACTAGAGGGGGAATAAAAAGTAACGACCTGGAAAATAACCCTGGATCTGCATTGTAGATTGCCTTATGTGTCATGGTGTTTGTGTCGAGATGGTCCTCCTCTTTCTATAACTTGCAGCGTTTGTGTTCCAGGCAGTCGTAAGTGTCGACGGTGGAATACCGTCCCTTGGATATCAGGGCGATGTTTCATAAGTTGTTTTATGCGGCCAAGAGGATGCAACCTTTTTTTCCTTGGGTGTCTTCCTGATGCGATGGATCATTCTCGGGTGCTTACTGTTTCTTCCCCGGTGACTGATGTAGCGGCATCCTCTCCGTCGACATTGCGAAGCTGGCGAAAGTTTGATCAAATGGATGGATAGTTCTGGGATTTTCAATCCACATAAGACCTCTACGATAGCTGCTTATTCTCTAAGACGTTGGTCCGAGGCAGGGGGACCCCCCCCTCCCCCCCCCCCCCCCCCCCCCCAAACGCTCGAGTGAACACTGAATACCAGCGACTAATTAGGCGATCTTATTTACAGATACAACGTACTTGCCCCCCCCCCCCCCCCCCCCCAAGGCCCACGTACAGGCCCATTGGATAGTCGTTTTCTAAGTCCAAATACACGATTGGACTCCTCCGAATCTCCTAGCGTTAGGCTTAGGCATTATCTCCCGTGATTACCGCGTGCGTGGATTAGCGATGTGCCGCTGCCATCTGCCTGCCTCTACTCTCCCTTTTTAAGATCTGATTCATATGGCGCCACATGCTGCTGCAATCACCAATTCTTCAGGCTGCTGCGACGAACTAATCTCTCTCAATTCTCATCTTGTATGATGTTGAACTTCTACATCAAATTTTAATTATTTTGATTGCGTGATTTGTGATGTGACACCGCGCTAGGGTACAGGCGCTGCAATTGTTCGAAAGCTTGGAACCGTCAACGCTTCGTCGAGCATCCATAAACAGTGATGGTTATCACGGGACGACGACTAGCGGATCTACTTTCACCTAGTGGCAGAGGGGACATGGAGGGGCTGGGTTTAATTCTCTAGGTATATATTTTCGCAACGCTGATCATTTTTTGCTAATAGAACAATATAATTTCCTAATACAACCAATGATTTTGTCATTGCATAATATATATAAATGCAAGCTAAAGGCCAACCATTTTATTATACATGATTATTCTTGTTCGCATTCTTAAATTTCAATATGAAAATGTTTTGTAGCAATGCATTTCATTTCATATTTTAGAGTAGTCAGATTATCAAATTCGTCTTCTTGGCGCGTGGAATTATTTACCAATATTAGCTATCACTAGACACGCTCCAGCTGCAAAAAAAAGTGTGTCTAAGCAAAGTAAAATGCAAATGATACTTGAATACAAAACTATTGGGTAGTATGTGAGGCACAAATATTTTTTCGCTTCATTGCTGTTTGGCCCCCCTATGCCTAAATCCTGGCTCCGCCCCTGTCCACGCCGACGTCTTTTTTGAGACTTTGGTTGTGACCGAATGTTGTGAAACAGTGTGGAACATGTGGTTGAGGCCTCTTCTTTTATAGTGTTTGACTCGGAGGAAAACCCTTTCTTTCAAAAAAAAATCCATGTTATGCATGGAGGTTTGAGGGTTAAAAAATTGTCATTTTATAGATAGCTTAAGTTTGATACCCACGGGCACATATGATGAAACACCATGTCATCGAAGCGTATAATCGTAGATATTCACATACACTCAACCCTATGAACTCACGATCCTACCGATATGAGCATCTCCGTGATAACCCTAGTGGGTTGGTTTCACCACACGAAACCTAACCACCCGAGCTATGCTCAGTTTGTTGTATGGCATTCTTTTCTAGGATACGTATGGTTAAGTATAGTAGGAGAAGATACGAAGCAAATCAAAACTAACATGCCGAGCATTACATATGAACTAACGTGTACGTAGTCTAGGGAAACGCATACAAGAGTTGTCGGTGCAGCTTGCTCAGTCTTCGACGACGTCAAAGAGCTCTTGTCAATGGCTAAGAGCAAGTACGACAAGGTACAGTCAGCAGGTTGTAAGGAGTAAAGTAATATTTTTCTATACTTAGTTGGAGGAAAGAGAGGATATGAGAGTGTGTAAGCGGGCTCTCATGCAAGAGACAGCTATAGCACGTGCTCCTAGACACTATGTGAGAATGAAAGATGGGTTGTATATTAATAAAGTAGCACATACTTATAGCTAATTGTTATACATGTTGGCTACAAGATTGACTATAGATGAATTGCACTTTCTTATAGCCAACAGTTGGCTATACTATTAGCCATGCTCTAAAAGAACTCTTGCCAACAAAGCCACCCTTTGATTCTTCACGGAAATCATGGGCTAGTATAATAACAGTATAATAACACTCGGCACACGGAATTGACGCGTTGCACGACTGGGCAGGTACGCGTCGTCCATGAGCTAGTGCTCCGCAAGACACAATGACCATGCCAGCATTAAAAGGTGGTCACGGTTGCACCGCCGTCTGGTCCACGCGAACCCGACGTGTGTTGGGTAGCCAAGCAAGGAATCCATGCATGCATGATTCACGTGTAAAACCGCTGCGATTTTCTATGAGAAGAAACAACAATGCCCTCGCCGAGATAAACACAGCTTAGCCCACGCGCCTGACTGAATTAACAGCGTTCGTGTAGAGTGTACTTGAAAAAGGGTAACGCCTCCTTGTATCGAAAGTCTTGTTGGACGGCCGTGTCACTCACCCGGCTCGCCGGAGCGGAGAGCCGAGGCGGGCAGGCGTCGCCGTCGCGTCGTACGTCCATGCTTATCCACAAGCCGAACCAGCCAGGCCAGCAGTCCGGAGCAGAAGAGAGGACACATGGCCGTGCGTCGGCGTCGCGCACAATGTCTCCCCGGACACGATTCGGATGCCGACGGCGACGTGCAGCTGCAGACGACGAGCTGGTGATATGAAAGCTACCGTCGAGGCGTCGCCAGCCACCTCCGTCTCCCCGGCCCTAAACAACGGCCGCCACCACCGGGATTTTTCTCGTGGCGGAGATGGGCGGTGACCGGTCAGCACGCACCAACCCCGGCCCCTTTGTTTGTGGCCGGAGTACGAGCGTACACGATCTCTCGCCGTGGCGCCTGCCTCCTGGTCCTGGACGTACAGGTTCCTTTCCCCCGTGGCGTCCCATTCGCTCGCTCCCGTCACTCACGGCCGCCAGACATCTTGCCAGAAATCCAGAAGAGGACCTCAGCAATTTTTTGTGGTGGTGCGACGGGCGTGATCGACGGCCGTTTGATTATATGAATGAAAGAGTACGTTGGACGAGTGAAAGAGATCTGAGATGTGGTAGTGCACAGTATCTTAATCCATGGCGGGACGCAAGTTGGATCAAATAAGCGGCAGGCAAGGCGGCTCTGACTTGCCAATGCAAGTGGGATTGATTACTTTAGCCGTTTCAGGCCAACTTGGTTGGCTGGATTTTTTCGGGCCGCCCCTTCATCCTGAATCGGTAACATACCTGGACGCTTTCTTATAATATGCAAGAATAATTTTATACTAGTAGAATTTTGCAAAAAAGAGATGTTTACTACTAGGAAGGAATGAATTAGTGACATATTAACATTGGTATTACCCTTCCCACAAAAAAACATTGGTATTTCCCTCCCTAAAAAAAACATTGGTATTACCCTGTAAAAAAATAAAAACTCAAATAATTAAATTTCCTAAGATAGAATGAATTAGTGGCATTGGCATAAACATTTAAGAAGAAAAAATTGGGAAAAAGAATCTAAAACAGTGAATTTTTTTGCACAAAATATACATAAAAGTTGCGCTTTTCGAAAAATATGCACTAAGGAAAGAAAAACGAAAAACGCATAGAAACAGAAAACGGAAAGAAGAAGAAGGATATGTTGCAATCGAATTGACTAACCCAAATATGGGGTCAGTCAAAATCAAAGAAAGAAAAGCCCAAGAGAACACTTGAAAAAGGTACACGATCTTAAAGCCAAAAATTAATTTTCAGACGACTTACACATATTATATAGCTAATAAAATGTTAAGTAATATGAAAAGACATACAGCAAATCAAGGTTATGACGCTGAACATTAGACATGCACTAGGGAAATGCGTACGAGAGTCGTCGGTGCAGCTTGCTCGGTCTACGATAGCGTCGAAGAGCTGTATTGTCAATGGAAAAAAGAACTCTTGCCAACCAAGGCACCCTTGATTCTTCACCATGGAAATCATGGGTTAGTATTAATAACATTTGTCACACGGAGTTGACCCGTTGCACGATTGGGCAGGTACGCGTCGTCCATGCGCTAGTGTAACACGAGTGCTCCGCAAGACACAATGGCCACGCCAGCATTAAAAGGTGGTTACACTTGCACGGCCGTCTGGTCCACGCGAGCCCGACGTGTGTTGGGTAGCCAAGCAAGGAAGGAAACCATGCGTGCATGATTCACGTGTAAAACTGCTTCAGAAGAAACAACAATGCCCTCGACGAGGTAGATGTACAGCTCAGCCCACGCGCCCGAATTAATTAACCTCCAAAAGGTCCGTTCGACTGCTGGAGTAGAGCGTTCGAGAAGAGGGAACGCCTCCGTGTATGGAAAGTCTCCTTGGACCGCCGTGTCTCGCCGGAGCGGGGAGCAGGCGTCGCCGTCGTATCGTACGTCGAGTCCATGCCTATCCACAAGCCAAGCCATCAGCCCGGAGCAGAGGACACATGGCCGTGCGTCGGCGTGGCGCACAATGATGCCTCCCCGGACACGAATCCGATGCCAAAGCCACCCGATTCTCGGATGCGTTTCGTGCGCACACGCCCTCCCCTCCAGTCCCGGCGGACGGCGACGTGCAGCGGCAGACGAGGAGCTGATGGAAGAAAGCGACCGCCGGGGCGTCGGCAGCCACCGCCGTGTCCCCGGCCCTAAACAACGGCCGCCAGAACCCTCGCTCGGGCCACCACCGGACCGGGATTTTTCTCGTGGCGGAGACGGGCACGGCACCAACCCCCGGCTCCTTGTTTTGCAGTTGCAGTAGGAGCGTACGATCTGTCGCCGAGTCGCCGTGGCCGCTGCCTCCTGGACGCACACGTTCCTTTCCCCCGTGGCGTACCTATCCGCCACCGTGGCGTCCCATTCGCTCGCTCCCGTCACCCACGGCCGGCCGGACTCGGTGGCCACCAGAAATGAGATCTCCCCGTCAGCGACAAATCTAGAAGAGCGAACCCTCAGCATTCTTTTTTCTTTTTTTTTTGAAATTGAACCCTCAGCATTCTTGTGGTGGTGCGTCGGGCGTGATCGATGGGCGTCTTTTTAATTCATTCATGCAAGAGAATGGTACGTTGGAGGAGCGAAAAAGATGTGAGATGTGGTGCCAGTTGCACAGTAAAAGTATCTTAATCGGTCGTGGGGCGCAAGTTGGGGCCGGATAGGCGGCGTCTGACTTGTCAAGTGGGGCTACTTTAGCCGCTCCAGGCCAACTTGGTCGGCTGGATTTTTCCTTTGCGGACCGCCCCTTCATCCTGAATCGGTAACATAAATATCCACATATATCACGACCACAACTTTGTACTATACACAAAAAATGATAATAATAGTACGCCGGACCCGGTATGCATGCAGTAGATATCGTCAACTTGATGGGTGGGTCAAATGGCCCAACTTGATGAGCTAAAAAGGCAAAACGTGACGGGTACAACGGGCCATGGACCCGCCGATCGGCTGGTCCGGACGCTAGCAATCCACTTGTCCGCACGCACGCACGCTACCTCGCCGGGCACCGCAAGCATCCGCCCCGACGTCCCCACGTCAAAGTCTCCGCACCGCACACACGCACACACCATCCGTGGCCGTCCCGCGGCCGCCTCATCACCGGTGTCCGTGTGCGGCGCTGGCGGCACCACCACGGGAAAAGGAAAAACACCGGCGGGCGAACCACAGAGGCGGCATCTGATTTTGACCGGAGACGCCCGGCCCATCCGTCACGCGGCCGCCCCGTACCGAACCCCCGCAGAAATCTGACGGCGACCGCGCCGCCCGCCTATATCTACCCGCGGGGGGAGGGGGCACGCACCGGCACCGGCCACGAGCGAGCGAGCGAACCAAGTCGCCGACCTAGCTTTACTCCTCCTCCTCACCCTCCTTTCTCCCTTTTTTCTTTAGCTTTTACTCCTCCTCCGCCTCCTTGGCCTCCGCTCCTCTCCCCGCCCACGCCTCCTCCCAAATCCTCCTCGCCTCCGCCGCTTCCGTTCGGAGTCCAGCCGGAGATACGCGGAGAAGCAGATCGCGGAGCATCGCGTCTGATGGCGTCCCCGGCGCGGCCAGCCTCCGTCTCCGGCCCCTTCGGCCTGTCCCCCGACCTCGCCCGCTGCTCCTTCGACCACACGCTCCGCCGAGAGGTCAGCTCCCCCGTCCTCCCCGCTCGATCCGCGCCAGATCCGCGCCTCGTGTTTTCTGCTGTGTTGTTCGCCTAGAGTAGTAGGTCCCGGGACAGCGCTGCGTCCCGCGCGCGTGCGCGTGCGCGGCGGCCTGGTACGACGGGTGGGCCGCTGGGTCTGCCCGCCGTCCGCTGGGGCGCGGTTCGCGGCCTGCCTCCTCCTGATTTGCCGCGGCGACGGCGGACAGGTGCATGTCCTCTCCGCCTTGTGCTGGATTTGGGAGCTCGCTTGCCATTTCTACCTCCAAGAGTTTGAAAGATGCTACTCCACTAGATTGCACCACTCTGGTGACGCCCCATCTGGGCCAAGGATTCAGCCTGACACGGCGATTCCATGCTTCATTTCCGCCCGCTAGCGAGATTTATGTCTCAACTAACTGCTTGCAGCAAAAGTCGGGATAATTGTTCTAGGTGCGGGTGCCTCACGCTTCTGTCTCTAGAGTCTAGTCAAACTATTGATAAACTTGCATATTTGATCCACATAGTTCCGTCGCTATCTAGATCCAATGCATGTAGCTGAAACAAGCTGCTTGTGAGGGTTAATACTACCTACTAACGGGAAATTTCTTGCTGTACATACTCTGTAATGCCACCTGTGGTTGTCAGCTGCAACCTTATTATCAAATATGTTGGTAATGGAATGGTGCCTCAAGATTAAGTTACTTGTCAGCTCGTGCAACTTTGAGACGAGCTTGAATGACTAGCTGTAGATTTGTCATCTTCTGTTTTCACCTTACCCGTGCCTCTAAATTTCCTCTGGCCCTTACTAGTTATTTTTCTGGTCTTCAACGAAGCAGGATTTTCAGGACAACAGATTATTGAGGTCATTGGTTAGCATGCGTGAACAAGAAAACCATTCCAAAGAAATTATAACGGAAGCTATCGAGAGCTGCATGAACAAACAAGCAGAAAATCTGGTGAATTCACTGGATGTCATCAGTGGAAGGCTGTCGCAGTTGGAGTTATACTGCTATAAGCTTGAAAGGTCCATTGGAGAACTGCGAAGCGATGTAATGGATTATCACAGCGAAGCAAATCTAAACTTCCGTGGCCTTGACAAGAACGTCAAAGAGGTATGTCCTGTTTTACAACGACACAGGGACACACAATTATTGAGCTTTGAATGCCAAATTATATTATGTTGCTTTCTAGTATGTAAATTTCTCGTCACATATAATCAATAATTAAACAGTGAATTATGTTTGCCTTGAGCTGTGGAAGTTTTCATGGTTTAGTTTGAAGTTTTTTTAGTTAGATTATGTTTCCTGCATCTGCATCTAGTACAACTGGACTGATGCATTATTTATTGGGGACAAATGTTAACATGGGTATTCCCTCTAGTTGTAACTATGAGTAGCACATCTTCTACTGTGTCACACTGATTAGCTACTCTAAGATATCACACCTATATATTGTTTTTGGTTCTCTTGGCGTGATTGGCCAATAGTTAGTCTACGTAGCATTACATCTGGTAATACTACAGGAAGTTAATTTTGTGATAAGTTTCACAACGACAACGACTAATTAACTGGCTTCATGTGATTGCTTAATCATGTTTTAGGGCTGTGAGTTCTTGCTAACTGCCTCTTTTTCTTTTGTCATGTTAGGCACCACAGGGAATTTTAAGCAAAGCTTGATTATGTAAACATTTTAGTGCTAGTCGATCAAGCCAAATAGCTTACCTTACACCCAGTTTGTATTTATATTTTACCACTTCCTTTCAGTAACTATGACCCGTTAGCTCTTGTAATGTTCTTCAGTGCACAACTCATGATGGAACCTACTTTGGTGCAGGTTCAGAAATGTGTACAAGTTCTGCAGGATAAGCAAGAGCTTGCTGAAACTCAGAACGAGCTAGCTAAACTTCAGATTGTATATGAAGATCCTGCACAAAAGAGTGAAGGTACTGCCCCATCAGTTTTCATGGCCAGGGAAAATGATGGCAGTTTCCCAGGTGCAAAGCATGAGCTTGCCCTTGTCCCGCTGCACCAAGTAAATCAGTCTCCTGCTATGCAATTCCAAAGTTGCAACGGGCTTATTCTACAGCAACTTGTGCCTGTCTCTTTGAGCACCCAACAAGACCAGCAACACTTGAACCAGTCTACTGTTTACCGCGCGCAAAATCAATGCCAACCTGAGCGCAGGCAGGCCCAAACATTTCAACCTGCACCGCAGTCTATGCAACCGCAGGCCCAGAACCCCCAGCCACAGACTGTAGTTGAGGTACCTCCGATAACTAGTCAGGCACCAGAGTTCTACATCCAAGCTCAGCACCATTGGCAACATCAGACTGTCCAGGATGTTCACTCGCAGGCAAGGCAACCACAACAACAACCACAGCCACAGGTGGCACAACAGCAGCAGTACCACAACATGCAGCAAGTTCCAGCTCAGATGGTTCAACTGCAAACATCTTCTCCGCAGGCCCAAAGTGCACCTCATGTCGCCCTGTTCTATCCTCCTTACGGATCCCAACAGCCCGCATGTGGTAACACCGAGGCACTTTCTAGAGGCATGGTTGTGCAGCCTGCCTATTCTACGATCTCTTCTTCCCAGCGAAAGCACCATGAAGCTGCTCCTGTTTACGTGCAAAGCAGCGCCATTGCTGTTCCTATTGCAGAACATCACATCCAGCACCAGCAGACCCAGCAGTTCCATTCGCCTGGCAATGGCTCATTTGCACCTCAGCAATGCAAGGTTGGTCCCTATTCAGTCCAGGGTGGTGCCCAGGCCTACAACACCGTATATGGGAGCCCTCCCAACAGTGCTGCCACTTTTGTTGCTGTCCTTCCTCAGCAAGCACAGCAGGCCAGTGCTCCGATGATGCTCCATCATCTAGGACCCCAGCCCGTGCAGAATCACCCTGCAGACATGGCTGACAAGGCTGCTCGAATGGGTTACTTGAACGATCATGCTGAGAACATGCCGCGCCGAATGGTGGCTGCAGGCCAGCCTGTAGAGTACAACACCTTCCATGATGGGCTGAGCTCTGTTGGCAATGCGGCTTGGTCTGGCTAGTCGACGATGGAGAAGTCGCATGTGAAGCACTCCATCTGCTCCTGCGACTTTCTCATGTGATATACCGTGTGGCGATCTTATTGTGATGGGAAGCTCATTTTTGAACTTCCCTCCGGTATTTGCTCTGGCATCTTTTATCAGCCGGCAGATTGGTACTACGTATCCTCCAGCCTACTTTTTTCAGCTGGATGATGATCGTGATGAAATAAGACTGTAGGTTAGTCGAGTGATGATGATTGTCGGCATTTGTCCCATTTTTAATGGACGCGTATGCTTGCTTGTAACCTTGTTGTGGACTTGCATTTGCATGTTTGCGATCGATATGAAAATATGAGAAATTTGTTGGTTTCACGTTCTTGTTCAGTATGAGCTCATCTGTTCACCTGCTCGTAGCAGTCGGGCGTATTCCCGGGTTTGTGTTTACCATCTGTTGGCAGTAACTGTTAGTAGTTGATGTGAGAAATTTACAGTGGTTTGGCTGTGGCTTAAAAAAAAACAGCTTGGGGGAAGTATCTGTGGACAAGGTCCATATGCATTTGTCAGAACCCAAGTGTCACAAGACAAATTGCTACTGAACTGAACTGAGAGGTAATACTCATTCTGGAAAGCTATCTCTCCTTCACATAGCCTCTCACTCCAAGCAATGAGGATGCCGCCTGAAGCCCCTACAGATGGCAAGTACTCAAACTTACTGAACCTTCTCGAACAGAATTTTCCTGGCATAGTTCATGTCAAGCACTTCTCTCGTTTCCAGTTTTAAGATGTTCCACTGTCGGTTCTCCTAGTCCTAGTCCCACAATCAGGCAAACAAGTGACAATCTACTGACTGACACACAATGCCAGTTAGCCAAAGCTCTTGCAACAGCCATAAATCCAGAGAGACCAACCACAGAGAGACCAACCCTAGCAAAAGCTTCTGAATTTGTGTCGATCATGGATGGCTTCAGGTCTTTTTTCTTCCCCTGCTGCTTTCCTTCCTGCCCCCCGGGGCCAGCTTGATTGTCTCTTGTTGGCCTGGGTTGCAGGTTTATGCTCTAATTCCTCATTAACCACCTCACGAAATGGGGAAGTGAGGGTACCAACAACTTCCTTTGGTATCTTATATTGGTGGTGATGGTTGATGAATGGCAAGCAAGACACTTTCTATCCTTTTTCAACAAGGAGGATATCCCCGGGCCTCTGCATCGAGCGACGCACAGCCATAAGACAATTTCTGTCTGGGCAAGCATTTATTTTTAAATCCGTTGTTCAGCTTACTAATTCTTGGGCTGCTTACCTCAATGTGCCTCCTTATTTTTCCTCTACCTCTTTATCCGAGACATGGTAATATCCATGTCTTGATCGTTGGACTTCTTCAAAACTTGCTCCGGCTACACGCTCTGGATCACTGGATGGAGTTGTCATACGCCCCTGTGGTGGATCTCCATAAGAGCATCTCCAACAGCGCCGCGCGTTAAAAACTCATTTGCCGCGTGCCCTTCGCCTGGTTTGGCGTGGCCGGCAGTGCTGGCTCCAGCAGCCGCGCTAAAATTAAGCGCGCGCGCGTAGCTCCAGCGGCCGCGCTAAAATGCAGCGCGCGCTAAACATTGCGTACATTTTTTTAATAAAACAATAAATAAAATTCATAGATCAAAACAATACATAGATATTTTACATAGTTCCATAGCATAGATAGGTAAAAACTACGGTGCAACGATTTAAAAAAAACTACTAGATAGTGCAACTACATAGTGCAACTACAGCCTACTCCCAGTCGTCATCATCATCATCGCCATCCTCACTGGTCTGGTCCGAGGTATCGAGCCACATGTCTTCCCAACGGTCATCATTAGCCGGAAAAATCGACTGCCCACCATTTTCAACGATTTCGCACTGCGATAACGCCAGGGCCTTCCGCCGACGCCTGTCCAACCGCTCCGCGCGGCGCCTTGCCGTCTCCTCGCGGCGCCTTGCCCAGAAGGCTTTCTCGTTGGCGACGTCCTACGGGTGGGGCCGGCGCCACTCCGCCATGGCCCGCTCGTCCTCCTCGGCGGCGAGGAGGCGGCGCTGCCGCCGAGCGTGCTCCGCACGGTCCTGGTCCGTGATAAGACAAGGCGGAGGGGCGACGTCCTGCGCCTGCTGGCTCGTTTGGACATTCTGGAAGTTCATCTGCTGGCGCGGCCTGCCCAGGAGGCACGCCGCTGCGTCGTAGGCGCGTGCGGCCTCGTGCAAGGTCCGGAACGTACCGAGGCCGAGCCGGACGTCGCCGGACCGAATCTCGGCGGAGTACCAGCCGTTGGGGCGCTGGCGGACGCCGCGGTAGCCCAACGCTCCTCGGCGGCGCGGCGGCATGGTGGCGCGTCGGTGGCGGGGCGCTGGAGTGGCGAGGAGAGGAAGTGGTGGACGCGCTGGAGCGGCGAAGAAGCTACAAGGCACGCGTGGCAGTGTGGATAGGCGCGTGGCGAGCGTCGCAATTTATAGGCGCGCCGGAATCGGCGCGCCAAAAGTAGGCGCGAGCTGCCGCCCTTTCCCCTGCGCGCGCAATTGTTTCCCGCTTGCGCTTGTTTCCCGCCACCGCTGGAGCGCGGGAAACCGTCCAGCACGCGCTAAAAACCAAGTTTACCCGCGCGCGCGCCTTTTGACGCGGCTGTTGGAGATGCTCTAAGCTTACAAAGGAGGAGCCTGAGGTAGCACCAGAGGACAACTAATCTTCTTTAACCAGAAGATAAACAATCTGTTGGTTTGTAATTTGTAAATTAGATGATCTAATTTGGTCTTACCGGTTAAAGAAGCCGGTAGATAATAAGGTGGCTGCTTTCTCGTGGCAGCTACCTATCCCAACGTGCTAATGTAATTATGTGAAACACGTCTATACCCACCTTAATGATTGTCTATAGACATTGAGTAATATACTTAAGATGCGTGATTCCTCAAAAGAAAGAAAAAATCATGGCGCATAGTCCGTTGGGAAGTTAGGCTGTGTTCGGTAGCCCTTCACTCCTCCACTCGGGAGCGGAGCGGGTGGAGCACCGTATTAGCAGCTCCTCAAATTAATACTGCATGTTGCTCTGCTCTGGAGCGGAGTTGGAGAGCGGGAGGGAGTCCGCCTTTAGTGTCACACTCTCTTGGTAAGTTTGCGGCACATTATACATGCCGATGGTCTGTCCGTCAGCAGCCAGTTTGCGAAGCGGTCAGGAGACTTCAAATGAATGTGCAATTTGTCAAAATAATTTTTAAAAATACGAGCCATATGGATTTTAAAAATCTTTGATTTAAATGGATATATGGAGAAATCATAATTTAGTGAACACATCCACACATGCACAAGGGATTTGGCTGATCGATATATTTATCTAAGTACAATACTGAATCTTTGGTGGGCGCTAGATTTCTGAATATTTGATTATTTTCAAAAGAAAATATCTCCAACAAATTTTCTTTAAACATAAATGGTACAAACAAAGGACTGATGTTTTCATACATCTACCGTTTTTTTTTTCCGAAAAGGATACATCTACCGGTTAACCTACATGCACTTTGTTGAGCTCGTTAACAATAGCCTCCATCGAGGGTCTTCTGTTTCGATCATGCTCCACACACCTTAGTCCAATGCTGACACATGTTTTCACTTCCTCAAGGCAGTCTGATGGGTACTTATATGATGTGTACTCGTCTGTCCATTTTTGACGTACCTACAAAATTCGGATTACCATCATATATACTTCAGATGACCAAGTAATATTGTCATACACTATTAATGAAGTTCACTACAGACATGTTGACAGTTGATATAACATTTTTGTTAAATAACATCTGAATTTATCATGTTGATAATTCGTTTTATAATCAACGACATAGCTATGTGTATCCTAGGGGGTGGGGGCAGTTGCTCCCCCCCCCCTCCCCCTCCCCCAGCCTTGATAGAATCGTCGAACAAAATTTTAGGAGCTTAAATAGAAGAAACTTTTTGAATTATCAAAAGTTAGAGATGAATACCAGAAGCGGCATCTTGCTGAAGGTAGCAAATAATGCTACATACACATAACCAAGGAGTGGTAACATCGACAACTCTCAGGCAGCTAGCACTTGAGAAACACCAGAACATATCTCTCTAAACCCAGGGCCGGTCCTGAAATTTTGGGGGCCCGGGGCGAATCCAAAACTCGGGGCCCCTAGAATTAAAAATATAGTAATAATAATGATATATGTACATATGAAATATTACTGATAAACACTTAAATACATCAAAACAATATAAATATTAAATAATTATAGATTTTACCTTCAGAAAAATTCTAAAAATCCTCGATGCAAGTTATGATGGGGGTCGATATCAATCTCATCAAATAATTACCTCTTGATGCATAATTTTTCCAAACTCTTTAAACTCCGTAGGGTCATTGTTGATCTCAAATAGTCTTCAGTAATTGTAGTTTTGTAAAACTTCTTTCAACTGATGCGACAATAAATAAGATGATAAGCAAAAGAGGCATTAGGATAAACGTCGACTTGAATTGTTTGAAAATCACCATAGTAGACATTACACTATCTGACAAAGTGAACTTGATAATCTTTTAGTAAAAAAAAAAAGCAAGACAGGATGATCATCACCACTAACAGCGCCAGTTACATTTTTTATGACCGATATTCATGTCAACATTTTCCTCTTGTTCATATTCAGAATTCCCATCAATTTGTTCCTCTTCCTCCACAACAATCGTCAATTTACCATTTGGGATCAGTGAAGCACCCGCATTAGTTTTGAAACTTTCATCAAGAGCGTCCCTCTGATTGTATCAACTCATCTAAACACTATATTATCTTCTTTCAATGTGCTGAAAATAATATACCTTGGATGCCAGCTATGCACCATGTATGCAAAGGATAAATTACTTAATCAGTAGTACTAAACTCATAGGGAGTACTCCCTCCGTCCTTGAAAGAGTGTACTTCCAACTTTGTTGGAGGGTCAAACTATCTCAAAGTTTGACCGAGTTTGTGCAAAAATATATCAATGCTTGTGAAACCAAATAGGTATATGATGAAAATATATTTTATGATGAAGCTAACGCTACTAATTTTATGGCATAAATATTGCTCTATTATTATATAAATACGGTCAAACGTAAAAAAGTTTTGTTGGAAAGTACATTTTTTCATGGACGGAAGGAGTAGGGACTAGTAGTAATATAATATACCTTGGATGGATTGGATCATCTTTGGCGGTAGGGCGTTCAGCGATGAGCCTATACTGACGATGTGGACTCGCGTCTGGCTCTAGCGCTCGACGAATCGGCGATGCGTGTGTGCATGTCCATCGCCCGAAGCCGGGAGGGAAAGCAGCGCCGCCTACTGAGTACTCAACGCATCTTGTGATCGGGAAGCACAGGAATAGAGATCGGCATCGACTCGACGAGGCGACGAGCTGGCGTTCGAAATTAGGAAAGAAATAAGAAAGAAAAGGACGGCGTACGATCTCTACGTAATGGAATAGGAAGAATCGCTACCTTTGCCTGCTTACACGCCTCGCTAACTGCCTAAGCCACGGCCCATACTTTAGGCTACAGACCGGGGGAGGCCCCCTGAATTTTGGGGAAAAGAAGCGGCCGATTCACCTTGTTGCAAGTGAGGGAGAAGCCGACGTCGCAGCGGAGCACCGGGCGTGTTCCTCGCGGCCGCAGCAAGAAGGCCGGCGGCGGCGAGCTCCAAAAGAATGTAGTATCAAATATCGGCATGCAGGGGGCCCATCAGATGAGTTTTCCATCTATGCGCATTCCGGTTGGTGGGCCCTGCTTTCGGTTCGTTTTTCCTCCAAAAGAATTCATAATTTCTGAAATTTCATGAAATTTGATACTTTCCCTAAAAACCAAAATTTGATACTACTTCCAAAGAAAATTCATGAGTTGTGGAATTTCTGAAACTTTTCAAATGTTTTTAAAATCCACGAGTTTACTATGCAGGAGGCGGTTTGGCATTGGGAGGGCTGGCTGTCGCCGGCATGCAGAGGCGCCACACCTGTCGACTTTTCCACCGCGTGCCTCATGTTTACTGACTTTCTGTTCCCAGGGGAAATTACAAATTTCCGAAAGTCACAACTTTTGGTAGTTTCAAACAAACTTCAGGAGTTGTGAAATTTGTAAAACTTTCTGGAAGTTTTGAAAATAATCGGGAGTAGTGAATTATTTTTCATTGTTAGTTGATGCCCACTAATCCTATTTATTTCAACATGCACACAAAAGCTACCCACACATGTCACCTCATCAAAGGCCCACCCAACACGCATGAGAAACAAATTCCGTTATATTAGGCTACCTATATTCAATAAACATTTTTTCAACTATACAATCATAATCCAATGCAATGTATAATATGTTTATTTGTTCATATATTATTAAATCAAATGTTTCATACAACCACATCTTAGTGAAATAATATTGCAACATATTTACGCGGGAACGCGCGGGTATTATGTTTGGCGGTTTATTTAATGAAAACCAACGAGGTGGCTGGTTGCTCAATTTTTTTTTACATGTGTCCTTCAGTTTGCATGTTGGGTTTTCGGGGCACAAGGCGTGGGCGCAGCTGCTTCTTCATGACGACCATGAACTCGAGTTTCTCCGCCAAGTCGATCTCGTGGCCGGCCGCTTCCTTCCACTCGAATTCTCTCACCATGTTGGCCACAAAGTAGAGCAGGTGAAGCACGGCAATGTTCAGACCGGCGCAGATCCTCCGCCCGACGCCGAACGGCATCATTCTGATCCCCGTGCTGCCTCCTGTCACGTCCACCCCTCGGCCGCCTGAGAACCGCTCTGGAATGAACTCCATGGGCTTCTCCCACTCCCGTTCGTCCCTCCCCATCTCGGCGACCATGAAGTTCACCGTGGCACCCTTGGGGACGAGGTACCCGCCGACCTCCACGTCCTCCGCTGCCATGTGCGGCAGCACGAAGTGCACGGGCGGGTGCTTCCGCAAGCCCTCAAGAACCACCGCCTTGAGGTAAGGCATGCTCTGAATGTCTTCCTCGGATACCTCTTCATGGCCGTCTTTTGTCTTGGCTTTGATCTCCTTGTAGAGCCTCTCCTGGATGGCCTGGTTTTTCACCAGCTCGGCCATGATCCAGTGCAGTGCGGTGGAGGTGGTGTCAGCCCCGGCGGTGAGGAACTCCGAGCAGAGGTTGACCATCTCGTCGTCGGTGAGTGGGCGGTTGCCCTCCTCGGGGAGCCTGACGTCGAACAGCGTGTCCACGTACGAGTGCTCCAACGTGGTCTCCGATTTGCTCCGCCTCGGCTCGCGCTCGCCGCCGCGTTTCTTGTCCTTGTACTCCCTACGCGCGTTGATCAGCGGTAGGAACAACTCCTTCTGCCGCCGGCGCAGGGAGAGCATTTTCCGGACGCGTCCGCGGAAGAGGTGCTCGGCGACCGACGGGAGGAAGGCGAAGACGGACATCTTGCTGAACATGTATCGCACCTGCTCGTGCTGCGCGGCGGCGATGGCGCGCACCACCTTCTCGTCAAGCCTCTCGCCGAAGCACATGATCAGAAGCAGGTAGAACACGGCGTACTGGAACGTGGGCGTGACCGGGGCAGGCGCCTCACCGTCGTCGGCCAGGCGCCGCAGCTTATCGACGAGCACGTGGCGCGCCCAGAAGCGTGCGTGCGTGAACCGGCGGCCGCGCGACGGGTGCAGCGTCCCGGCGACGAGGTTGCGGCGCAGGAGGCGCCACACCGGCCCGTAGCCGGCGCGGGTGACGGAGTAATTGTCGTCCGCGCCGAGGATCCTGGCCGACGCGAAGCTGGGGCGGTCGGCCAGGGCCGCCCCGCGCTGGACGAGAACGGTGTGTGCGAGGCGTCGGTCGGCGACGAAGATGGCCAGCCGCGACCCCACTCGCAACGACACGATGGGGCCGTACCGCCTGACAAGGCGTTGGAGCAGGGGCTCCGCCTCGGCCGGCGAGCTGGTGAGCCCTAGCCACGCCGCGATGAAGAGCAAGAGCAGGGACGGCGGGCCCGGCGGGAGGCGCCTGCCGTCGCCCTGAACACGGCGGAAACGGAGGAGTAAGAGGAGGGCGAAGAGGATCGTAGTCGCAATAAGGAAGAAAATGTGCAACGTTGCCATGGTGCTTGCTGTTGCTGCTCTAGCTAGCTGTGGACTGTGGAGCTAAGTCGGCGAGATGGGTGCAGCAAATGTAGACGTGGAAGAAGGCGATAATATAATTAATTTAGAATCATTTGCTAAACTAAAAAAACAAATTAATGAATGTGAATCATGTCATGTGTGAGGCTGTGCCACCTACCTAGCAATTCAGTACCTAGCAATAACGTGAGGCGGATCACGGAAGATCACAAACGTGGAGAAAAGCCTGCTGCATGAGCCGATCGATTTCATACGCGGCTATATTTTAATTATTTTATTAAGGGAATATATTTTAATATTGCATATCAACGATTCGTGCTGAGAAAAGACTGTATGAGCCTCCGATTAATTCATACGCTGCTATGTATAATCAACGATTCGCGCGGATCATCGCGGCGCCATATCTGGCGCCCACTCCACAAGATCAAACCCGGTGATACCCTAGCTGTTCTCCAATGATCCGGGGAGGCCGGCGAAATGATGAAGTTTCGATTCATATTACGTAGTACTCCATGTGCTAATTTTCATTGCGATTCCATTGCACACACACATGATTTTTTTAGGTCAGACACCCGCACGCCATGACACATTCACACTTGAATCCAGTCAGACCTATTAAGAGCATCTCTAGCAGACCCTTAAACCGCAGAATAGAAAACACGGTTTCAATTCACGAAAAACGCATTTTAATGGTCGGTTTGAGCTACGGCAGAACATACCCTTTAAACTTAGACTCTAAAACCGAATATTCGCGTATATTCTTCCCCTCGTCTTCTTCTTCCTCTTGCCCGTGTTCCTAGTTAGCTCTCGTAGCCGTAGTCGCTCCCCATTGGGATCTAGGAGTCAGCTCCCCGTTGCCGGATGGATCCTGGAGCTAGCTAGCTCGACCGTGGCTGGATGGATCCAGGAGCTAGCTAGCTCGACCGTGGCGGGATGGATCCAGGAGCTTGCTAGCTAGCTAGCTAGCTCGTTCGTGGCCGGATGGATCCAGGAGCTAGCTAGCTCGTCCGTGGCCAGATCGATCCAGACTTGCTAGCTAGCTCGTCCGTGGCCGGATTGATCCAAGAGCTCCTTCATCGTCGTAGCTGCTCGAGTTTCCGGCGACGACGGCCGGGGATGGACGGGCGGCGGTCCGGACGGATGAGGCAGCTTCCCGAATGAGCAGGGCGGCGGCCGAAGACGGACGGGGCGGCGGCCGGGGACGGACGGGAGGCGGCCGAGAGCAAGCCATGAAGATCCCAGTGGCAGTTGGACTCCCGCTAACGGTCTTTCGCGTAGATAGGGCGCCCTCGGGTTGCCTCCGAAATACTTATTTTCATGGGTTCGGCCGGGATGTTTTCCGGGTCCCTTCAAAAAAATTACAGGTCGGAGTTGTTTACGGGTTTTATTCGGGTCGTTTTTCCCGCCTAAAACTGTAAACCGGCGGTTATTTTACAGTTTCATGTGTTTTAAGGGGTCTGCTAGAGATGCTCTAACATGGATCCAAATAGCCGGCGAACATTTCCACAAAGGGATGTCATTTACAAACATTTTTCCTTGCAGTTTTAGTTAGTGAATTTCACTCTTTACCCCATAGTTGTGCATTTGTGGTACGTATTATAGAATAGCCCGGTGTGTTAGGTTATGTGGTGCGTCAAAATATGCAAATATCAAAAGGTTTCATCCACAATAATGTGCGTCCTTCTCTTCACCATCTGGTCGATTCCTAGTTGTTGTCCTGATATTTTTTAGTCTCAATCATCACCTCACACCTTTCCAAATGACATGCATCAGAAAAACAGGGTCTAATTTTTTTAAATGGGTAATCTAGATGACTTTTCATTAGATGGGATAATTAGTGCCACAAATGCATAATTAGATCAGATAAACAGGGTCTAGAATTTTTAAAATGCAAATTTTTTTCCAGAAAATTGTCACCACATGATTTTGATCGGACGACTGTTGGGTGTTCCACCACATGATTTTGATCGGACGACTGTGTGGGTGTTCCCTGGGACCTCCTCCCCAGGGAAAATTCCCCAGATAACATTACCAATTAATAATGATGGGAAATTTGGTTTGGTGAAGTCAGTGTAGCACTACAGGAAAAACATACATTCACTATAGGAAAATTATAAGTTGTCATGTATGTAGATGAAAGTCGGGCGTAAATTCACTGGTACTCGACTTACAAGCGTGTAAGCTGAATAGAGAAAAAAAACACGACAAACAAAGTGACCTCGGCTTAGATTATCACAAGCCAAGCCTAACCAATAAAATGCTCAGTTTATATAAAATGATCACATATACCACAAAAAGAGCTCGTTAATAGTTATTTATAGTTGTTTGTTAACAATACAATAAATAACACCATTAACATGCATCAAAATTGTGCTTTCCTTTCTACTAATACTAATCATTATGCCAAAAATCCACACTTCGTCGTGGCAGCACGGTCAATAATCATGTGTTAACACTAAATCTGCATGAAACTATGAAATGATTATCAAGCTCATAAATGAGATGAGGTAAGGAGACCAAAAATTAAATATCTACCTAAACCCGTTTGAGTCACAACACCGTGTTATCAGTTTCATTGATGAAATCCTGTCGAAAGGAGTTTCATTGATGTAATGAAATTGGGAGCTATGTCAGAAAGAGAGACCAAACAAACCACCTGACTCGACTTGGTCGCCAAGCTTCACATCACATTGAACCGGACTCAGGCACTCGGCAATGAACACCTTTTTCAACTGTTTGATGATGCGTACACACGAAAGTACATGCAAATAAAATTTGCATTTCATTCCACATCGAATAACAAGCAAGCATGGCATGCATGAAACATTTACATTGGTTGACACACATACCAATTATTGCGCTGGACAATAAGAGACAAATTCATTACTCATCCTTACCTCCATGAGCACATGCACATCACATGCCACACGTGTAGAGTGTATCTACATGACACGTGGTCTCCCCCCTAATCCGGATTGACAAACGCGCAACGGTTTCGGACTTCTCCCTGGGAGGGGTTCCTTATCGGCCCCAGGTTTCCCATCTTGATCATCGACTGCGCGAAGGCCTTGAAGAAGGCGTCCTGGCTGCCCGCAAACCGGTCGACGATGGGTGCCGTCGTCCCTGCCGCGCCGGGGTCCGACTTGAGTTCCTGGTCTGACTGGAGGAAACCACGATTCACCTCGAGGTTGGTGAAGTAGTTCTTGTCGAACCTGTCGGGGGTCGTCGGGTCAAAGTCATTCAGGGACGATCCAACGCCATTCCTTGGGCATCTCTGTGACAAGAAGGCCCGGTAGGCCGGGTTGAGGGTTGGGTCGGGCCGGTTCGTCCCGCTGAAGTTGTACAACCGGTCCGTGACGAACTGGCATTGCACACGGCCGAAAGTGTGGGCGCCTAGACATTAAACAAAGCAGACAAGGTTAATATTGGACGTGAGACCATGCATGGATGACCATATATAACCGCCCCGTCTAAGTTCCAAAAAAAACAAAACAGCCCCATCTCGATTTATAAATCAGTAACTGAAGTATACATCTAAGAGCAATGCTATTCTTACGTACACGTTCTACAAAAGGTTTTACACACTAGTTCATTTTGTGGCAGTTAGCTAAAATCAGCGAAGCAGTTACACATGGGAACGCACTAGTACGTAAAGAGTACAAGTTTTATGGAAGAACAACATTTTCGTACATCTAATAGTACTAGTTTTCGATGTTATTTATGTGCGCGAGACGTTTGTTTACCTGAGAGGGCGACGAGGTCGGTGTTGTCAAGCCCGAGGTTCACGAACTTTTGCTTCAGCAGCGGCAGGCCGTCGAATGGTCCTGGTAGGTTCCCGGCTTCTTGAAAGTTGGAAGTGAAGCCGTCTAGCCTCCCCAGCAACACACCCCATCCGGGTCCTCCGGACTGCATATATACACATATAGTATATGCCAAATCAGCAGCCAGTCCATCGATTTACTTGCATAGTTGCATGCAATGCATGTATATGTGTCCTTTAATTATTTGTGTACCGACAGACGATACAAGTCACACGACTCGTCGGATCACCTGGAAGCTACCTGAGTAGTCTGATCACTGTAGTACTTGACTTAACTAGGACGATCGGGACGTACGTACCAGCTCGACCGAGATCTCGGCGGCGATGGCGAGGATGTCGGCGCAGGAGACGACGCCGGGGCAGGCGGCCTCCAGGGCGGCCTTGGCGGCGTCAACGACGTTGTAGCCGCGCGCGGAGCCCTTGTTGGGAGTCGCGTCCTTCTCCGTCTCCATGCCGTCGAAGGTGTCCAGCAGCAGCGAGGCGTCGCAGCCCTGCACGAAGCAGTCGTGGAAGTGGAGGCGCATCAGGCTGGCGAAGATGCGCGGGTCCGACCTTTGCGCCTGCACCAGGACACGCTACACGATCTTGTACGCGCCCGGGCACGTGTCGTCGTAGTAGTCCACGCACAGCTCCTCCGCCGCCGCGCCCCCGCCGGCGTGGAGGAGGCAGACGGCCGCCAGCAGCACGGCCAAGGTGGCGAGGGCGATTGGGGAGGAGGGGGAGGAGGAAGAAGCCATGTTCCTAAGAGGCTGATGAGTGAGCACTGTGAGGATACGAGGGCTGCATTTATAGGCCAAGTTCTAACTTGATCGTACGTTTTAACATGCATGCAATGCGTGCATTCTCGACGTTGAATGTTTTACGTAAGTTACTCCTTGGGCGGGGTAGGAATATGATAAGAATTTTGGATGGATGGATGGATGGATGGATGCGCCCCAACAACTGCAGTATATCAACAACTTGCAAAAGAGGGAGCAATCAGTTCAGCTCCCTGGGCTACTTTTCAAACTGTGTCCCGATGCTTTCTTTGATGTCCCGATGTGACTGAATAATGTCGCTAGTTATAGCTATTATCACATGCTTGCAACCGTATGTGCGGGGTGTCTGCCGTCTGTCATGTGTTGGGTGGTGTATCGTGTTCAATTAGCTAGAAAGACGAGATAAAGAAACATTGTTCTTGGATTTCCGTATGCACTTGAGCTATTCTATAAATGTGAATATATAGATTCCGATCAAGCAAACAGGAGAAGGTGGTCCTTTCGTCTCTCTGCTCCATGCTCAAACACAGCTACGTTTCTGGTCTTCTGGGTAATATATGTTGGCTAGTTTGGACTTTGGAGCTAGAAAATGCAGGCGTACGCATCCGTGACGCGCGTGATTTGTATTAGCATCGTATAATAACTGAATGCACCAACAATAAACGATTAGATTATTTCCAACCATGCGGACGGCTGCGAACGTTGGGGACGCGTCCGCCTATGATCCTATTCCTATTTGGAGCAGTAGACATATACATCATGGTTTTTTTCTCTCCAAAACATATGTTCCTGAATCGTTTGCATATGTATTCCATATGTTCCTGAATCGTTTGCATATGTATTCCATGTATCTTATTGAGTCTTTCATAGTTTTCAAACTATTAGCACATTATCTTCACATATACATGATGTATCCTTTTTTTGGGAGAAATACATGATGTAATATGTGGTGCTCTTTACAATGTGCGGAGGATCATACTTAGGACCTTTTGATTGATGTAACCATTGAGAGACGAGAGCGCGGGATACATTCAACTGGTTTCAAAGCCCTAAGCCCTAATCCTAAGAGCAAATGGAACTAAATAAAACTTGGTGAAAACTTAATATAACGATTATCAAGTTTTAATATTTGAAACGTGAGAAAAATTTAAAACTTGTCAAAATGTATTCAAGAGTTGTCTTGTCTCAATGCCCTCAGGCTAACCTCCTTTCTGAAGAGAAAAAAAAAATCTGTACGTATCATTTCTGAAGAAAAAATAAATTCTATAGGTACACAACTAGGGCCAGAGAGGCCTTATCTTGTTTTCCCTCTTCCTCCTCACCCTTACCATGAATATATCATCAACCAAATAGACTGAATGAGACTGCAGTTCTAGAGAGAATGTGACGGCATCAACATTCACTTAGAGCAAGTACAATAGCAGGCTTATAGTCGAAAGTGCCCTTCTACACCCGAGCTCAAATGAGCTCGAGATAAACAGTAGCTCGAAAAACATTTTAAAAATGTTTAAAAAATCTGAATTTTTTTTACGGTAAACTTTGATAAATGTTGTAAAAGCTTGAAAAATTTCAGCACGAAATCACATTTGTAGGAGTTGTGGCAAAAAAACAAAATTAGTTCTCCAAAATGCTTCCGAAAGTAGCATTTTTAGAGTATCGATTTTGTTTTTTTGCCATGTCTTCCACAAATGTGATTTCATGATGAAACTTGGCAAGCTCTTAGATTTGTTTCCAAAGTTTGCCATAAAAAATTCAGATTTTTTGAACATTTTTTTAATTTAGACTTCATCCGAGCTCATTTGAGCTCGGGTGCAAAAACTTCACATCCGCTTATAGTCCGTTTACATGGCAATTTTGTCTATGTGGAGGGGAGATGCATGAAAAACTAAGGGGAGTGGGTTCTAAGAGCAAGTACAATAAGGTGTCGTAGGCGGGCTGTAAGATTTTAAATAATATATTTTTACTTAGTTGGCAGAGAGAGAAGAGAAAAGAGAAGAAGCGGGCTACAAACTGACAGCCTACTACAGAACGTGCTCCCAAAGACTTTGTGAGAGATGAAGGTGGACCATGTATCAATAAACTAGTACTTATTTACATTTAACTATTGTACTTGCCGGTTGTAAGTTTGGTTATATATGACATGGCAATATCATATAGCGAGCAGTTGGTTGTACTATTAACCATGCTCTAAAGCAAGAGCCTGCCTTTACGCGTGCTTCTAAGTACATACAATAAATATGATGAAAGAGAAAGTCAAAAGGTGGAATAAATACTAATCTTATAGCCAACCTTATAGCCAATCTTACTATGTGTGTGATTATGAATGATTGTTATAGATAAAATGACAACTTCATATAGCCAAAAATTGGTTGTACTATTAGCCATGCTCTTATATTGGATATTCTAAGCACATTCAGTAACTTTTTTCAAGACAGAAGATCGATTTGACCTGTATAGATGAAACCATCCCTATCTTTTGAGTTCTCCATATGATGACGACGGCTATTTTTTCTAACGAAATGTTCAAAAATTGCCGAGTGTTACAAAGTTAAGAACGTTGTGTGGGTAGGAAGTCACACCACAAACAGGCGTACTTTTTTCTGGTCTAACGACGACACTTGCTCTGGGGCAAAATGCCTGGTTGCTTGGGATAAAGTTTGTACCCCTAGAGATGCAGGTGGTCTGGGTGTTAAAAACCTTCGCGCGCAAAACTTTGGTCTACTGCTGAAATTTATTTATAAATTTTTACACTCCACAAACCTTCTCTGGAAGGATTGGGTCTTACACCACTCACCCCTTCACACTGGGCATGGTAAAAATAGCTCCTTCCTGGCTAAAACCATCTTTAAGCATTTACAGAGTTTGAGAGAGATTTTCCAGTGCACCATTGGAGATGGTTGTTGTACTTTTTTTGGTTAGATCGTTGGCTAAAACCGGAACCCCTGGCTTTAGTGTACCCTTCTCTTTTTTCACACCACACAAACCCAAATGCCATGGTAGCCACTATTTTGCAGGATGGGATTGAACTTGCTCTTCATAATCGACTAACCTCTATTGCGATTGCAGAACTTGCTTCTCTAAACTCCTTGTTGAAGGATCGTGCTCTCTCTCTCTCTCTCTCTCTCTCTCTCTCTCTCTCTCTCTCGTACCAGATGATCGTCACGTGCTTACCAGCACTGTCTTTTCCTCAAAAGGGGCATATGCGGCCCTCTCGTATGACCTCTCGAATCCCCTTCTTATTCATATTTGGGACTCGAAAGTGCCCAAAAAGGTTACGTTCTTCGGCTGGCTATTCTACCTTGATTGTCTAAACACAAGGAAGAATCTGCACAAGAAGAACATACTGGACAGTGCAGCTTGTCCTAGATGTACTCACTTGGTGGAGGATCGTGAATATCTCTTCTTTACATGTCCACCCACTCGCAGGAGGGCAGTTGGCATCTATCCTCTATTCACACCTATCAAGGATCTTTTCAGCACGATTCTTCCGGGCTCGCTGCCTACCACGGTTCGCCCCTTCATGCTCTTGTTGATTCTTTGGAAAATCTGGAACTACGGCTATTTTTGCATGCCTGTAACGTCGTTCCTAGTTATACTAACATATTTTTTTCGAAAAGGGGGACTCCTCGGCCTCTGCATCAGAACGATGCATACGGCCCTCTTATTAAAAAAAAGAGAGGTTCCAACAAGGTCTTAAAGTCTGCAAATAAAAATAAAAAAGAGCTCACACAGAGCCAAAAAGGCTAGAAGACAGACTAGCCAAATAAAGGACGCCACAACCAGCTGGCAAAAAGACAGATACAATCATCTTTATGGAGCATGACTTGGCCAAAGAGAGAAATATGAAGCTGGTGTTATGCCTATTTGAACAATTGACCGGGTTAAAGATTAACTTTCACAAAAGTGAGTTGTTCTGCTTTGGTAGAGAAAAAGACGAACAAGAGGCATATAGGCAATTGTTTGGGAGCCAGAGACCAAAAGGTGTTCTAATCGATCAATGTAGACACTGTCACCTGGCATGGATCGGGATGATTCTTTGGTTTGGCAATATGAGTCCAAATGCGTGTATTCTTCTAAATCCTCATATGCTATAGTGAATTTTCGGGGCATTCAACTCATTTACTTGCCTGCTGTCTGGCACATATTAATGTACCCCCAAACATTCAGAGTTTTCTCTGGTTGTTTTCCCAAAACAAGATCATAACTTGTGACAACCTAAGGAAGAGAGGTTTGGCTAAACCTCTTAAATCTGTCTTTTGCACTGAAATTGAGCATGTTTATCGCCTCTTTTTTAGTGCATTGTTGCGAGACTAGTGTGGAAAGAAATAGTCACTTTTAGGCTGCAGCTTTACCAATTTGAGTCTCTAGCCAAGTTTTGTATGTGCAATAAAAAGAATCTACATTTGAATTTTGCTTCCTCTGCTACTTTGTGGGGATTATAGAACAAGACTGCTAGAGTAATTTTAACATGCTCCCTCTTGCCCTCTTTTTCACATGGGAGGTAAGAAGATAAGAGTTAACCAGGCCATTACTTAATCAAATCAATGACTCAGATCTATTATATACGCTTACCTCTTATTTGAAGGAGGAGGAGGGGGGGGGGGGGGGGTAAGAGGGACCATACTAAAATATCCCGGATTCTATAGTGTTTAACAGATGTACTTTTGAAAAAGGAGGATGGCCCCAGGCCTCTGCATCTGCGCAATGCATACATCCATTTTGTTAATTATTCATAAAGATCTTACAAATTAATACATCAGTAAGTCTAAAGCCACCTTCTTGACAATATCTGTCGGTACACCTATCTAGTTGATGAAGGGGCGCCGAAAGTCCGAGCCGAATAACATGCAGACCTTGCACCAAAGCCTAACATCTATAGCCGGAGGCCCCCAACAAGTCGCTTGCTAGGTCTGGGGTACACATTAGTCCGGCACACTCTCAGAGTCCACCGTCAACCATCTTCCACCGATCCATCTTCAGAGCAGGTACTGACGCATCGACCATACCAGGCCTGCCGTCGACGCCACCACGAGCCAGACAATGCCACCTCCCTATGCACGTCCATCAAGACGCAACCGACGCCAAGACTCTGCTGCACCATGCCTCCAAGACCCACCGTCGACATATGGTTGATGCCACGCCGCTCCACCTACATGCCATCTCACGTCGACTTCAAACTACCAGCAACTCCACCACCATGAGCAGTCCCCGGCCGACGCCTTCAGGAAGGAACACGACACCAAGATGTCATCGTCGCCCAAACAGAGGAACAGAGGCTTTCGCCTACCCTCATGACATAGGTGGGAGGAGTAGGATCCACACCGAAGCCTCCAGGAAGGGAATCGGCGCCGAGGGGCGTCAACTTTGGTGCGGCCTCCACGCCGGGCCTGGAGTTTAATAGATGTACTTGGATGTCAATGAAACATGTTTTGGGATTGGTTTACTGATATCTGATTGGACAAAGTTGTTCGAGGACCTTCAGGGTGGAAAGATGAAGCTCTTGGATCTACTGAAACAAAAGATGAGGAACCCTCTCTAGCTGGAACCAGGCTGATTAGATGTCGCAGCGTCTCTGAGTTAGATTCATGGAGTTATTCGATTGGAGAGGCCACACATGGAGGGAGGGCACTGTTAGAATAGTTGTATAGGGATAGGACTTGTTGTTTTAAACTTGTACTTCATCTGTATCTCTTCTTCTCTCTCCCGTAGCTTTCCTCTCGTATCTTCTGTAACGATCGTTCTGATCGAATCTCCACAACTTGTACGCCAAGGCTTATGCCATATATATACAGATGCGGCCCGAGACAAAGGGTTCAATGCTTTCCAACCTCTTACATGGTAGTCAGAGCCTCTTCCTCATAGATCAAAGATCGCATCTAGCTACCTCCCGAAAAGCGCATGAAGCCTCCTCTCTCGACCGAGAACATGTCCATCACCGCCGCCGCATCGCTGTCCGATACCTCGGGCGCGCTCACCACCACCTCGTCCTCCGCCTTCGCACCATCCTCATCCAGCACCACGGCGGGGTCTCTCGGATCGCCACCACAGGAGAAGCTCACGAGGGGAAACTTCCTCTCATGGAAGGCCATTGTGCTGCCTCAGATCAAAGGCGCTCAGATGGAACACCACCTCGACGGGAAGAGCCCACCACAACCGGCCACCCTCGCCATTACCAAGGACGGCAAGGAGGAATAGATCTTCAACTATGCCCGATCCCTCTGGTATGCACAACAGCAGCAGCTACAAGGGTATCTGATGGGATCTCTCTCCCGTGATATCCTCGCACAGGTCGCGACGTTGCAGACGCCGGCCGAAGTCTGGAGCGCCATCCACGCCATGTTTGCCGCCCAGAGCCAAGACCAAGCCATCAACACCCGCATCGAGCTCACTAACCTAAAAAAAGGTAACATGACCATGGCTGAATATCTTGGCAGGATCAAAAGTCTCACCGATGAAGTTAGCGTGCACCGCCGCGGCCCTCTCCGATCCGGAAATCGTCTCCAAGATCCTCGCTGGTTTGGACATGGAGTACAATCCGGTTGTTTCCGCACTTGTTGTTCGTGTGGAACCCATCAGTTGTACAGCCAGCTACTGAGCTTCGACGCGCGCCTCACCCTTCTTCATGGCGGCGACCTACGGCAGTCCTCGGCCAACTCTGTTGCTCGTGGTCGCGGCCGTGGGCGCGGTCACCAGGGGCAGAACCGTGGCGGCGTCCGCGGACGCGGCGCTCCTCAGGGCGACGGCGCTCGCTCTGGTGGGGGCTACGGCTACAACAATGGGGGCGGCTACAACAACTCCAACAGCAGCGGCGGCTTCAACTCCAACAATAGCCGCCGTCCTGCCGCCCCACGTCCTCGTTCCCGATGCCAGCTCTGCAAGAAATCCGGCCATGAGGTCATGGATTGCTGGCACCGCTACGATGAGAATTTTGTCCCTGACGCCCGCCATGTTGCTGCTGCCATGCGCAAACAAGCAGGAGAAGGCGTCTGGTACGTTGACTCTGGCGCGACCGATCATGTCAACAATGAACTAGAGCAACTTGCTCTTCGCGAAAGGTACCATGGCGCTGATCAGATCCATACTGCAAGTGGAGGAGGTATGGACATTTGCCACATTGGTCAAGCTTCAATTAATCCCCCTAACCTTAAACGTGACCTCATTCTTAAGGATGTCCTTCATGTCCCACAAGCTAATAAAAATCTTGCATCCATGTCTCGTCTAGCCACCGATAATAATGTTTTCTTTAAAACTCACCCTCGTTATTTTTTCATCAAGGATCAGGCAACGAGGGAACTTCTCCATCACGGCAGATGCATTGGGGGTCTCTACCCCATCACATCCGGAGCACTTAGTCGCCGGCGTCGTCAAGTCTACTCCGTCATCAAACCCTCTCTGGAAAGGTGGCATCAACGATTAGGACATCCATCTTCAGTTATAGTAAAACAAGTAGTTAATAAAGACAAAGTTCCTTTGTCACAAAGTTCCATTAGTGACTCTATTTCTGAAGCTTGTCAGTGTGCCAAGAGTCACCAGCTTCCGTATCCCAAGTCTTATAGTGTTTCTCATGCTCCTTTAGAGCTTATTTTTAGTGATGTATGGGGCCATGCCCGAGATTCTTTTGGAAGTAAAACAATATTATGTGAGTTTCATTGATGACTACAGCAAGTTTACTTGGATTTATTTACTCAAGTATAAATCTGAATTTTTTTTCTATCTTTCAAGAATTCCAGAAACTCGTTGAAAGACAATTTGATAGAAAAATTCTGTCAGTCCAAAGTGACCGGGGAGGGGAGTATGAAAAACTCAACTCTTTCTTCCGGAGCATTGGCATAGCTCATCATGTGTCATGTCCTCACGCACATCAACAGAATGGCTCTGCTGAGCGCAAACATCGCCACATAGTCGAAGTTGGCCTCTCCCTTCTAGCTCATGCTTCCATGCCTCTCAAATATTGGGATGAAGCATTTATTGCCGCCATTTATCTTATCAATAGGCTTCCTAGCAAAGTCATTGGCAACTCTACTCCATTAAAGCGTTTGTACCATCAAAAACCTGATTACAACTATCTTAGAATTTTTGGGTGTGCTTGCTATCCCAATTTGCGTCCATACAACCATCATAAGCTTGAGTTCCGATCCACTCAGTGTGTTTTCCTAGGTTATAGCAATCTTCATAAAGGTTATAAGTGTCTTGAAATTTCTACCGGACGCATCTATATTTCTCGTGATGTTGTTTTTGATGAGACACTCTTTCCTTTTGCCAAACTTCATCCTAATGCGGGAGCTTTACTTCGTGCTGAAATTGCACTTTTATCTGATTCTGATGCACCTTCTGATCACGGGGGAGAATTAACTGAACTTGATCATGTGCAAAAATCCACAGGAAATTCTGATTCTGTTGCAATTTCTACTAATTCAAACTGTGATTTCATGTGTGAGGAAACAAACAAGGGCGGCGCGAAACACAATGCAGTTCTAGCTGACGACACGCGATCCCAGGCGGATCCACGCGCTCAGCCTGCCGCTGTCAGCACGCGATCCTAGGGCGATCCGCTCGTGGGCCTGGACTCGCGTGGGCAGGCGGCCGACCGTGCGGCCAGGGTGGAGCCCACTGGTCCGGACGCGTCGCCTCGCGCCACGTCTCCGCGCACCGAGCCACCCGCCAGCCCATGTGCGGGAAGGGGCGAATCCCCTATCGCCGCGTCACCGCGGGCCTCTTCATCTGCCGACCACGGGCGCGTGCCTGGCCCCACAGTGGCCAGCCGCGGCTGCGCGCCTGGGTCCCTGACCGGCAGGGCGTCAGATTTCGCCTCGGATCAGGAGCCGACGGATTTGCTCCCTGTCTTGGATAGAGAACCGGCCGGATCTTCTGTGGCCAATACAACTTCACCAGGATCGCATGTACCATCGTCCACAGTGGCTGTTCCTGTGCCTTCTACAACTTCCCTTCGGCAAACAAGGTCCCGGTCAAGTGTTGTCAAATAAAAACAGTACAATGATGGTACTATAAGGTATGACAAAGTTAAACGAGCTTTTCTTACCACTACCGGTGAACCAATTCATTTGCATGATGCCTTTTCTAATAAGGATTGGAAGGAAGCTATGGACAATGAATATGATGCTCTTATGAAAAATAAAACTTGGCACTTGGTACCACCAAAACATGGAGACAATATTATTGATTGTAAGTGGGTATACAAGATAAAAAGAAAATCTGATGGAAGCATAGACAGGTATAAAGCTCGATTAGTTGCCAAAGGTTTTAAGCAAAGGTTTGGAATTGATTATGAAGATACCTTTAGCCCTGTTGTTAAGTCTGCCACTATTCGACTTGTTCTGTCTATTGCTATTTCCAGAGGTTGGAGCTTAAGACAACTAGATGTTCAGAACGCGTTTCTTCATGGTGTTCTTGAGGAAGAAGTGTTCATGAGGCAACCACCAGGCTATGAGGATCACAACACACCACAGTATGTCTGTAAGTTGGATAAAGCATTATATGGCTTGAAACAAGCACCAAGAGCTTGGTATTCCAGATTGAGCATGCAGTTGCAACACCTTGAGTTCATACCATCCAAGGCAGATACCTCATTGTTCTTCTTTAGAAAAGGCAATGTTACTATTTTTGTGCTTGTTTATGTTGATGATATAATTGTTGCTAGTTCAAGTGCAGAAGCTACAACTTGCTTGCTTAAGGATTTGAAATTGGAGTTTGCCCTCAAAGACCTGGGTGATCTTCATTATTTTCTTGGAATAGAAGTAAAAATTAAAGATGACATACTTCTCTCACAGGAAAAATATACCACTGATATTCTCAGAAGAGTGGGTTTGGAAAATTGCAAGCCAGTTAGTACACCAATTTCTACCTCAGAAATGCTTACATCAGAAAGTGGAGAAGCTCTTGCACCAGTTGATGCAACAAATTATAGGAGTGTTGTAGGTGCTTTGCAATATTTAACCCTTACTCGTCCTGATATTTCCTACTCAGTAAACAAGGTATGCCAATATTTGCATGCACCTAGAACTACTCATTGGACTGCAGTTAAGAGAATTCTAAGGTATCTTAAGTACTCAGAAGGTCTTGGACTTCAGATTACCAAGTCCTCCTCTCTTCTTGTAACTGCTTATTCAGATGCAGACTGGGCTAGAAGATCTACAGATGGTTTTGCTATTTTTCTGGGAACAAATCTTGTGTCATGGAGCGCAAGAAAACAGGCCACTGTCTCAAGATCAAGTACAGAGGCTGAATATAAAGCCTTGGCTAATGCTACAGCTGAAGTAATGTGGATTCAGACACTTCTTTATGAGCTTGGCATTAAAGCACCTCAGGCTGCGAGACTATGGTGTTATAATATTGGTGCAACTTATCTCTCAGCCAATCCAGTTTTTCATGCAAGAACAAAACACATTGAGGTTGACTTTCATTTTGTCAGAGAAAGAGTGGCTCGGAAGTTGCTTGAGATCAAGTTCATCCCTACAGGAGATCAGCTTGCAGATGGGTTTACAAAACCACTTACTTTGAGAGGATTGGAAAAGTTTACATACAATCTCAACCTTGGCAAAGCTCATTGAGGTTTAGATGGAGGGGGAGTGTTAGAATAGTTGTATAGGGATAGGACTTGTTGTTTTAAACTTGTACTTCATCTCTATCTCTTCTTCTCTCTCCCGTAGCTTTCCTCTCGTATCTTCTGTAACGGTCGTTCTGATCGAATCTCCACAACTTGTACGCCAAGGCTTATGCCATATATATATATACAGATGCGGCCCGAGACAAAGGGTTCAACGCTTTCCAACCTATTTTACAGGCATCGCTAGAGTTGCTGTAGAAAAATCCGATGAGAAAGGAACAATGGCGTTTAGCAGGGGCAAAGGCATTGGAGATCCCTTTCGGGAACTTTGCAGCGAGATAGAGTCTAAGATGCTGAGAGGTTCTCTTGGTTTTCTTTTCCCTTTTTCATGATCACTTGATCAACACCATGTTTCCCGTATGCTTCCTTCTAAATCGATCAAAGCCAGCAGCAAGCTGGATCTTAAAAAAAAATGCGACGAGAAATGACTCCATTCTGGTCTTCTCTAGTTGATGTGTTGCTATGGGTTGCAGTAGTAACGTGTCTCTCTATACACTTGGTATGTGAGCTACTCTGACGATGAAGTCCTATGACTACATGACACATGATACAGACCAATGTATGAATGCCATCCATGTCTGGGCCGGAGAGATGGAGTGCACGCACAATATTGCTAATTTGCTATCTTCAAGTAGCATTAAGGCTCGCTGGCATATCGTTGGCACATGCTACATGAACAATCTCATCATCTTTTCTATTGCTTCGTCCATCATCAATGATTTGGGGCTGCTTTGTACACGACGGATTGCGGGCAAATTAACAACTAAAAAAGCAAGTATCTTATGGTTCACGAGATCACGTGAAGCTGTAGTTATCTGAGTAGAATTATATAGTAATATAATACCACCAGCTAGTTTTGTTGTTGCCTAGTGCCTTGTTGGTCATGTCGCGAGAAAATAAGTATTGCCAGCCAGGGTCGGTACCAAAACGTACTAGTGAGCATACAAAACCGCGTACGGTAGCAATTTATATCTTGCGGAATTTCGGCGCGGATGCTAAGCTAGGCAGCTCGCATATTCTCGGGAGAAGTCGAGATCATGAGCAACCAGACGATCCTTTAGTTGGAGCGTTTCGTTCTCATCATCTCTCACCGGTGCACTTGCCTATGGAATTGTTAAATTGTTTTTTTTTTAAATAAAAGCAACAAATAACAGAAATGATAAATCCAGAATGTTCGGTAGTTGCCCATGGAAAAATAGCGTTTTTTATGGCAATTTTAGTTGACGCGAGGATGAAAAATTTAGTTGTCAAGCACGGCAATATCTTGACAAAAAACTAACCGCAGGCAGAATCGACGTGCCTACCAACTAAACTTGTCGTGGTCAACAAATATAAATTGCCATAACACACGTTCGATTTGCCATGGGCAAATCCTGAATGTTCAGGGCTTATCGGCGTCCACAAATAAACTGTGACTAACAGTATGACACATCTATGCTAGTAAAATCATCTCACAGACCTTACACACCTGGTACCAAGGTTTCATCCGTACGCCATTCTCGCGATTTAGTAGCTTTTTCATATCAGCGGTAATGCCCCTCGGATTATAGCTTGGGACATAGCTGATCGATCCAGCGCTAATGCCTTCACTTCCATTGACCAAAACCATGAGAATAACATGCATATACCTGAAGAAAATGAGACATATTTTAGGCACAAAAACCAATCCATTTGCAATCATGCAAGACGAAATAATGTTCGAGGAGAGATAATATTACCAACTAGGTTGAACTGCCCAGCTTCGTTGAAATAGTTGAGAAGAGCATCATCATGCTTTGGGGGAAATTAGACGGCGATTAGGTGGTAACCTGGTGTAGATGTGGCAAGCATCAGCAGCATATTACCCCCTGACATGAATCAAGCATAAGAGCTCGTTACAAACAAGGTCATATGGCAATTGGCCTTTTACAAAGATAACCCGCCGAATTTCTACTACATCGGTCGGCCGTGGTAAGCAAGTGTCGCAGCCATGTAGCCTCAGCTCCAGCTTCTCCTCCCTCCCAGCTCCATCTTGGGCATCAAGTCGGTGTAAATGAAAGGAAACAAAGCCTTGAACACGTTTCACACTTAGACATGTAATGTTGTGCACTCTTGTCTTATTCTTTGTTTGGTACATATAATAGATTTAAATCAGCACGCAAGACTCCGTGGCCCAATGGATAAGGCGCTGGTCTACGAAACCAGAGATTCTGGGTTCGATCCCCAGCGGAGTCGCCTCTTTTTCTTCTTCCTTCGTTTTGCTCCTACCCTGTTCATCAGTTTCAGATGTGACGATATCCTTTTCCTTCTTCAACTAATAAGATGCCATAGTAATCAACACAGCTTTTGCCATATTAAAGCTGCAAATCATCCCCCGCAGACCCATCCCATCGGCGCGTACTGTTCCCATCGGTCGTGATGAAATAGAGCCGCAGCTGGATTTAGAGTTCATCTTAAAACTTGCATGATTGCCCATGATGATCTCAGAGTATCCTCCATGAGACCATCAAAGTTCTTCGTTTGATATCCGGATGGAGATGGAGGAGACTGGAGAGGACACGGTGATGGCTGTGGCGACATATCTCACACAAGAGAGGAAAACATTCTAGTTTAATTATGCGCCACGAATAATAATGTATACGTAGTTAAGCAATAGCTTATATACATGATCTTAATGCCCTTGCAAGTAACAAGCTTCGTTCTTGGTTTGTTAAACCAAGAGTAGAGATATTACAGTTTGAGAAACGTACATACACAACCGTGCAACACTAGGAACGCACATGCAGCTTTGCTCCATGTTCTCAGTTCCTCCTCTCTTGCCGCCGCCACGGCGAGTGGTGGTCGTTGGCCCCGGAGCCCGGGTAGTCCTCCACCTCCATCTGCATCTCCATCCTCCTGCTGACACCGCCGCGGTCGGGTTCCCCCACTACGACCGCCTGGGGTGATCGTACCAAAAAATCAGGCCAATTAGAGTTTGCACCTGACATAGTATGGTCTGAAACTGCTACTAGCTACTATTATCACCTGACCATCTGCTCCACTGGAAGCTAGGATAGCGTCGGTCTCCTGCAGCTGCACCCTCGGGGCCGCTGATGCATATATATGAGAATAAATAAATTGTCAGAGCTCAGAACACTATAACTAGATAGCATGAGACGATTACCAGGTGGGAATGAGATCGCAGCCCTTGAAGCATGGATGAGGCAGCAGAATCCGAGCAGAGACACCACTGCCAGGTGCAGTGCAGGCAGTCTCTCCATTTGCCTCCTCTGAAGCATTTCTCCAAGTGTTCCTACTCTTCTTCTGCACCCACGAGAGCTCACTCATGTAGAGGACCTGACTTGTATGCTACTGTATTTTATAGCACAGTACACAGTCATGGAGCAAGGAACCACAGAATGAGGCTTCTGAAGCATCCTCCACAACCTTAGTTAGTTGCTATATAAGTGGTTAAGCACCTTTTCTAAGTGCTTCATTAGCTCACATGATGAGCTTTTTCATGACTCAAAAGTAGGCGGCTAGCATTTCCTAGGCACGCGTGCTGTTTCTTGAAAACTCGGCGAATTGCTAGGCACGCGCGCGGAAAAGGCCGAGCAGAAAAGGAGGCATCAAAGGAATGATTATGCTCAGGAATAGGTTACAAGGGGTATAAGTAAAGCAGGAAGCTAGAGCATCTACGGCTGGGCACCCCAAACCCGTCTCAAACGCCTGGGCAGGCCACCGGTCACGAAATTTCGACCCAGCCGTGCGCATTAGACGGGCCTCCAATGCCCGCATGACCGACACCCCTCATATCCAGCCAGTGGCGATTCTACTCAATAGGCTTCAATAGGCTCTAGCCTACCCTCAAAATTTGCCACACACAAAAACACCACCAATGATCAGCACACTAGTAGTTAGGTGCAACGCATAAAATGGCTTCCAACACCAAAAAAATTAGTATCCTTGAAGTTGAGCCTGCCCTGCAATTACGTCCTAGATTCGCCACTGTATCCAGCCCAAATATGGTGCGGATATGGGACGCTCGGGCACCCCCGCCACGTCGGGCTGATGTTGGGGTCCCATGCGGAATCGCCCGAAAGCCCGGTGGTCCGAAACTCGTCTTCTCCGTCAGACCGAAGTCGCCGTGTGACGCCGCTCCGGCGGACCGCGTAGTGCCTAGCTTGGCTATTTAAGCCGACCGCCAGCACCGAAACCCTACCCCTCTATATTTTCCTTCGCCCGTCCGCCGCCGCTGCCACTTTCCACTCCCCGTCGGCCACCACTAGTAGCCATGCCCCACACCGCCGGATAAGGGGTCACCCATTTCTAACGCCGGAGCGCCAACTGCAGCTCCTTGAGGTCACTATCCGCAGGCGTTTGAGGGACTGGATTTGTCAAGTCCGGCTGTAGATGCTCTTTGGGATCAAAAGTGTACCATGCAATTTCTTGCATATAGGATGGTGACATGGTGCAGATGATTCTCCGGATTTTCTTCCCAATCCGGTACAAGATTTTCTTATCCTGATCGATGCGGCCAGTGCGTGGGCAGCAGACTTCAGTTAAACTAAAGTTGGTCACTTTACTTTGAGCCCATAGTGGGTTCAGCACTTGGGTAGATAGTTTGTGAGCCTCCCTCCACTAAGCTGAATTAACTTATCTGATGCACTCAAAAGCTCATAAAATTGGTTTTACCCAGTTGAATCTTGACACCTAGCAGAGAACATCCCAACGTCAAAGTTTGTCTCTAGTGAAATTTACAGCAAACATTAGCACGCAGGCAAGACCTAGAATTCCACAGCGTTCATGAGTCACAGGCACTAGCATATACTAGTAGTATCTTATTGTTGGTGTGGCGTCCAAAAGCACCAATGAGCTCTTTTCTCCTTTATTAAGAAGAGTTCGGACAGTTTCTGCGCAATGAACCTGGCATTACCACGTACTCTGAAAGCGATAAGCTGGTAGATCGAGAAAGACAAGACGTAAGCGCTTATCTGACAGATAGAGACATATGAACACGGTGTGGCTTGTGAAATTGATATGCACGGAAGATATTGAAAAGATATCAAGGAAAGTGACCGTAAGACTCTGAAAATACTTTGCTTCTTCAGTCATATCAAGGACTGGTATGGTAACCTACTAACCTCCCAAAAGACAATTTGTTCAAGTACTCCCTTCATTCCCTTATACAAGGTCACTTCATTTTTCGTGTCAAACTTTGACTTATAATTTTGGTCAACAAAATATGAATTATATGTCATCAAAAATATATCATTGGAAAGTTCTTTGAAATATGCATTCAATAAAATAACTTTTGTGGCATATAACTCACTTTTTGTTGGCAAAATTACTGGTCAAAGTTAGACATAAAAATATGAAGTGGCCTTGTATAAGGGAATGGAGGGACTAACAATTAATTTCTTGGACGATGAACACCGATAACTCAGCGATGAACAAGTCTAGACCTTCACCGCTGTCAAGAAATCGGAATCATCTTGACAAGCAAGATTTGCACAAGGCAATGAATTAACTCTGATATACTAAGTTACAGAAGAATACTTCTACTCAAGTCTCGAATCTTCTTCAGAAGAAGATGTCCCTCAGGTCTCGATCAAGTCTTGTTCTTTTTCCAAGGAAATACCGGCTTCTTGCTTTCCCTGAAATTTCTGTGTAAGTACCATGCATATAGCATATTCAACTTGGGAAAAAGGAGTCAAAACTGCGCATTCCCCTGGTAAGAACATTTATTTACACATCATGTCCTGTCTCCCAGCATGGACAGAACGACGGAGCCAACCACAGTGTGTGAACTCAACTAAGTAGTACCACGTCATGGCGGCACCGAACATGCATCAGACTTTTGCGTGTGGGAGGAGAGACTTTTCCAGGAAACATCCAGTGGAGTAAAAGAAGATTGAAAGAAGCAACAAAAACCACGACCATGCACACACTCTTTGAATCTTAGACAACAAGTCATCATCTTGCATAAGTTTTTTCAAAGTGGAAACATCCTTTCATCTGCCTAGATCTTTCAGACTGGTTCTGTCGTTGAAGCTACAAGCCTAGAAAACAAACAAGAAACAACAACTTCCCTTCCTATATAAACCTTCACTGATACATGATCTTTCCCACACCAAAACAACCAGATCTCAGGCTCATAGCTCAGACAATGGAGAAGTCCCCAGCCACAGCAGGATACCATCATGCACCACTTTTCCAAGAGCCACTTGGTATTCTCATCCTTTTCATCCTCACCTGGTGCATCTCGAAGCTTCAAAGTCTCCTTCCCACTTCTTGTTGCCAATCCTGCACTTGTACTGTCTCCCCGACAACCTCGACGCCGGTCCTCGCCGAGACGAAGATATCGAAGGCACCAAATAAGAGTGAATATGATGAGATGAATGCGACGCAGTCAGATGCCGAGGTAGCCATGAGAAAGATGGGACTTGATTTTGATCAAGAGAAAAGCTGCGAATATATTTCTACGCTTTTCGATGAAGACGAGCCAAGCTTCAAGGAAGTGAAAATGGCATTCTTGGTTTTTGATGAGAACAATGATGGGTACATCGATGCATTGGATTTGCGACGAGTCCTCCACAACTTAGGGTTAGGCGACCGGGTAGGGGTCAATGAGTCTGAGCAGATGATTGCTAGATATGACATGAACAATAACAAGAGGTTAGATTTGATGGAGTTCACTAAGGTTTTGGAGGACAGCTTTTGCTAGACCCCTTTATTTCTGTATTTGTTTTCCTATATCTGTGAGATGCATTTACGTGTTGTGATTGACTGAATTCCGCCACTTGATTCGAGAGCTAAATAACTGGTCTGTTGTTTTTTTTTCTTTCCTTTTTGAAAAAAGGGTTTGGCATCTAGCATTGCCACTAGCTATCTTTCTTTTATTGCGAGAGAAATTTTCAATCTATTCATCAATCATGGCAGTACTGAGAAAACTTGAGGTAATAAAGGTACAATCAGGTCCATGGATCACCTAGCGACGACTACAAGCACTGAAGCGAGTCGAAGGCGCAGCGCCGTCATCGCCCCTCCCTCACGAGAGCTGGAAAAATCTTGTTGTAGTAGATAGTCGGGAAGTTGTCGTGCTAAGGCCCCAATGAAACAGCGCACCAGAGCAGCAACCATCATCGATTGAGAGAGTTGTAGATCGAAAATATCAAACATGTAACCACATGAACGAAGACGAACAAAAGCTGGATCTAAATAGATCCATCGAAGATCAGCATCAACTGAATCCCACGATATCCGACGAAGACACACCTCCACACATTCCTCCGACGACGCTATTCGCCACTAGCTATCCTACATGCATGACTGTGGATTGCGATGAATCCCAGCCCATCATCACCAAGGATCATGCAAGATCCCCCAAAAGAACACATACCCGTTTGAGAACTGGATGTACCCAACCAGCATTCAGGTACAACACCATGAAAAAGGGTTTCCCCCGCTTTATATTATAAAGCACAACCTCCAAGCATCCAACAACATAAGAGTAGTACAGGACAGAGTACAGAAAGCAAATAAATGAGGTCCGGCTGGGGGCACAGCCAAACAAGCCCCAACTACAAGGAAAAGAACTCTAGTCAAGCTCCGGTGGTGGTGGTGGTGATGGCGGGGACATCGCGACAGCCGAAGAACGAAGACCGGCGACGATGGAGTCAATGGAGCCACGATCACACCGCTTGCTAAGCGGTCTCCAGAGCTGTAGAAATCCACACATTTTAAAGATGGCGTCAGTGACACAACAAGGAATGACATGCTTGATCACTAATTTATCACGACAGTTCCAGAGGGTCCATGCCAGGGTTCCCACTGCGACCCAAAGGGACAGCCTACTAATAGGCGGGGAATCTAGGACCTTGCTGAATAGGTCAGGGAGGTTATCATGGCACCATGACCCTCCCACGACGTCCCGGAAGCAACTCAATAAGAATCGCTCCGTCGGGCATCGAAAGAAGATGTGGTTGGAGTCTTCCGGGATGCCACAGAGGGGGCATAGGCCATCACCTGAGCCATTCCGCTTCTGGACCTCCGTGCCCGAGGGCAGGCGGCCACGAACCCATTGCCACATGAAGATACGTATCTTAAGTGGCAACTTGATTTCCCAAAGAACCGTAAGTTCATTGGGACCCGGAGCCGGCAAGATTGCCCGGTATAGGGACTTAGTCGAGAATGAGCCACTCGACTCAAGGTGCCAGGACACAGGGTATGGTTCGAGCGAGGGAGTGTGTATAGCCACGCATTCCAAAAGCTCGTCCCAATGTGCTCGCTCAAGATCCCCAAAGGTGCGACGAAAGGTGATGGTGCCAATATCAAGAAGGGCAGCTCCCACCGAAATCTGTGGGTGGGAGCAAATCGAGAATAAGGCATAGAACCTTTCCGCGAATGCTCTGGTTCCCGACCATCTATCCAACCAGAATAATGTATTAGAGCCCGAGCCCACAGCTATTGACGTGCCGATCCGGAGAACCGGCAGCAATTAAATAATTGACTGCCCGAACTGGGACCCCCAACCCTGGGGCAAAGGCGAGTGGTTGTCCACGCAGATACTTTGCGTGGATAATATCCAACCACAGCCCACCGGCACCGGTCTCAATGCACCACAACCACTTGGCGAGAAGAGCGATATTCATACGCTTCGAGGAGATCACACCAAGGCCACCCTGATCCTTGGGTTTGCAGATCTCAGACCACTTGACCATGCGGTATTTCTGCTTATTGTTTTCTCCCGCCCAGAAAACGGGAGAAGTATTTAGCAATCTCCTGGTGAAGGGATTCATGAAGACTATATAATCCCATAATATACATGAGAAGGCTAATAAGGGACGAGTTCATGAGAACCACCCTAGCTGCCTTGGAGAGGCACCGCCCTGGCCACAACTCCACCCGGAATTGGAGCTTGGAGACCGTAGGGCGGAGGTCTTTTTCCTGAAGGCGAACATCACTAATTGGCATGCCGAGGTAATTCGTCGGGAAGGATCCCAATCGACAGTTAAGGCGGTTAACTATACTGATCGCCTCCTCCGTGGAGTAGCCAAGCACCATTACCTCGCTCTTTGCGAAGTTTATTGTAAGCCCCAACATCTCCTGGAAACACAAGAGCAAGAATTTGAGGTGTTGGATGTCCTCATCCGATCCCTCCACCATCAAGATTGTATCGTCCGCATATTGCAGGTGTGTGAGCCCCCATCCCCAGTGAGATGGGGACATATACCTCTAATGTGGCCAGCCCGCCTGGCCAAGTCCAGGATTGTAGCCAAGGCGTCAACCACCAAATTAAGGAGGAAGGGAGAGAGAGGGTCTCCCTGGCGTACCCCCTGACCAGTGGGAAAGTATGGCCCCACCTCTCCATTGATATTGATCACCGTGCGTCCACTGGTCACTAATTGCATCACGCGTGTGACCCAATGAGCGTCGAAACCACGCTCAACATTACTTCCCGAAGGAAGGACCAGTGGACTGAGTCATAGGCCTTGTGAAAGTCGATCTTAAAGAAGACTGCCCGAAGGCATTTATGCCTAACTTCATGCAGGATTTCGTGAAGGACTAGGATCCCATCCAAGATAAATCTGCCTTTGGTGAAGGCCGATTGGTTGGGGTGATGGATCCTAGGAGCAAGAAGGGCCGCCCAAGTGGCGTACCCTTTAGCCAAAATCCGAAAGATTACGTTTAGGACCGTAATCGGTCGAAATTGCCTAATATCCGAGGCTCCTCGGATTTTCAGGATCAAGGAGATGATCCCATAGTTCAGGCGGGCAACATCAAGGGTTTGTTGGGGAACGTAGTAATTTCAAAAAAATTCCTACGCACACGCAAGATCATGGTGATGCATAGCAACGAGAGGGGAGAGTGTTGTCCACGTACCCTCGTAGACCGACAGCGGAAGCGTTATCACAACGCGGTTGATGTAGTCGTACGTCTTCACGATCCGACCGATCAAGTACCGAACGTACGGCACCTCCGAGTTCTACACACGTTCAGCTCGATGACGTCCCTCGAACTCCGATCCAGCCGAGTGTTGAGGGAGAGTTTCGTCAGCACGACGGCGTGGTGACGATGATGATGTTCTACCGACGCAAGGCTTCGCCTAAGCTCCGCAACGGTATTATCGAGGTGTAATATGGTGGAGGGGGGCACCGCACACGGCTAAGAGATCTCAAGGATCAATTGTTGTGTCTCTGGGGTGCCCCCCTGCCCCCGTATATAAAGGAGCAAGGGAGGAGGAGGCCGGCCCTAGGAGGGGGCGCACCAAGTGTGGAGTCCTACTAGGACTCCCTAGTCCTAGTAGGATTCCACCTCCCATATGGAATAGGAAAAGAGGAAGGGAAAAAGAGAAGGAAGGAAGGGGGCGCCCCCCTTCCCTAGTCCAATTCGGACCAGACCAAGGGGAGGGGTGCGGCCACCCTTGAGGCCCTTTTCCTTCTTTCCCGTATGGCCCAATAAGGCCCAATAGGTATTCCCATAACTCTTCGGTACTCCGAAAAATATCCGAATCACTCGGAGCCTTTCCGAAGTCCGAATATAGTCGTCCAATATATCTATCTTTACGTCTCGGCCATTTCGAGACTCCTCGTCATGTCCCCGATCTCATCCGGGACTCCAAACTCCTTCGGTACATCAAAACTCAATAAAACTGTCATCGTAACGTTAAGCGTGCGGACCCTACGGGTTCGAGAACTATGTAGACATGACCGAGACACGTCTCCGGTCAATAACCAATAGCGGGACCTGGATGCCCATATTGGCTCCCACATATTCTACGAAGATCTTTATCGGTCAGACCGCATAACAACATACGTTGTTCCCTTTGTCACCGGTATGTTACTTGCCCGAGATTTGATCGTCGGTATCTCGATACCTAGTTCAATCTCGTTACCGGCAAGTCTCTTTACTCGTTCCGTAACACATCATCCCGCAACTAACTCATTAGTCACAATGCTTGCAAGGCTTATAGTGATGTGCATTACCGAGTGGGCCCAGAGATACCTCTCCGACAATCGGAGTGACAAATCCTAATCTCGAAATACGCCAACCCAACAAGTACCTTTGGAGACACCTGTAGAGCACCTTTATAATCACCCATTTACGTTGTGACGTTTGGTAGCACACAAAGTGTTCCTCTGGTAAACGGGAGTTGCATAATCTCATAGTCAGAGGAACATGTATAAGTCATGAAGAAAGCAATAGCAACATACTAAACGATCGGGTGCTAAGCTAACGGAATGGGTCAAGTCAATCACGTCATTCTCCTAATGAGGTGATCTCGTTAATCAAATGACAACTTATGTCTATGGCTAGGAAACATAACCATCTTTGATTAACGAGCTAGTCAAGTAGAGGCATACTAGTGACACTCTGTTTGTCTATGTATTCACACATGTATTATGTTTCCGGTTAATACAATTCTAGCATGAATAATAAACATTTATCATGATATAAGGAAATAAATAATAACTTTATTATTGCCTCTAGGGCATATTTCCTTCAGTCTCCCACTTGCACTAGAGTCAATAATCTAGTTCACATCGCCATGTGATTTAACATGAATAGTTCACATCACCATGTGATTAACACCCATAGTTCACATCGTCATGTGACCATCACCCAAAGGGTTTACTAGAGTCAGTAATCTAGTTCACATCGCTATGTGATTAACACCCAAAGAGTACTAAGGTGTGATCATGTTTTGCTTGTGAGATAATTTTAGTCAACGGGTCTGTCACATTCAGATCCGTAAGTATTTTGTAAATTTCTATGTCTACAATGCTCTGCATGGAGCTACTCTAGCTAATTGCTCCCACTTTCAATATGTATCTAGACCGAGACTTAGAGTCATCTAGATTAGTGTCAAAACTTGCAGGGACGTAACCTTTTACGACGAGCCTTTTGTTACTTCCATAATCGAGAAACACATCCTTATTCCAGTAAGGATAATTTTGACCGCTGTCCAGTGATCTACTCCTAGATCACTATTGTACTCCCTTGCCAAAATCAGTGTAGGGTATACAATAGATCTGGTACACAGCATGGCATACTTTATAGAACCTATGGCCGAGGCATAGGGAATGACTTTCATTCTTTTTCTATCTTCTGCCGTGGTCGGGTTTTGAGTCTTACTCAATTTCACACCTTGTAACACAGGCAAGAAACTCTTTCTTTGACTGTTCCATTTTGAACCACTTCAAAATCTTGTTAAGGTATGTACTCATTGAAAAAACTTATCAAGCGTCTTGATCTATCTCTTGATGCTCAATATGTAAGCAGCTTCACCGAGGTCTTTCTTTGAAAAACTCCTTTATGCTTTGCAGAATAATTCTACATTATTTCCGATCAACAATATGTCACTTACATATACTTATCAGAAATGTTGTAGTGCTCCCACTCACTTTCTTGTAAATACAGGCTTCATCGCAAGTCTGTATAAAACTATATCCTTTGATCAACTTATCAAAGCGTATATTCCTACTCCGAGATGCTTGCACCAGTCCATAGATGGATCGCCGGAGCTTGCATATTTTATTAGCACCTTTAGGATTGACAAAACCTTCTGGTTGCATCATATACAACTCTTCTTTAATAAATCCATTAAGGAATGCAGTTTTGTTTATCCATTTGCCAGATTTCATAAAATGCGACAATTGCTAACATGGTTTGGACAGACTTAAGCATCGCTGCGAGTGAGAAAATCTCATCGTAGTCAACACCTTGAACTTTGTCAAAAACCTTTTTCCGACAAGTCTAGCTTTGTAGATAGTAACACTACTATCAGTGTCCGTCTTCCTCTTGAAGATCCATTTATTTTCTATGGCTTGCCGATCATCGGGCAAGTCAACCAACGTCCACACTTTGTTCTCATACATGGATCTCATCTCAGATTTCATGGCCTCACGCCATTTTGCGGAATCTGGGCTCACAATCGCTTCTTCATAGTTCGTAGGTTTGCCATGGTCTAGTAACATAACCTCCAGAACAGGATTACCGTACCACTCTGGTGCGGATCTTACTCTGGTTGACCTACAAGGTTTAGTAACAACTTGATCTGAAGTTTCATGATCATCATCATTAACTTCCTCACTCATTGGTATAGACGTCACAGGAACCGTTTCTTGTGATGAACTACTTTCCAATAAGGGAGCAGGTACAGTTACCTCATCATTTCTACTTTCCTCCCACTCACTTCTTTCGAGAGAAACTCCTTCTCTAGAAAGGATCCATACTTAGCAACGAATGTCTTGCCTTCGGATCTGTGATAGAAGGTGTACCCAACTGTCTCCTTTGGGTATCCTATGAAGACACATTTCTCTGATTTGGGTTTGAGCTTATCAGGATGAAACTTTTTCACATAAGCATCGCAACCCCAAAATTTTAAGAAACGACAACTTTGGTTTCTTGCCAAACCACAGTTCATAAGGCGTCGTCTCAACGGATTTTGATGGTGCCCTATTTAACGTGAATGCAGCTGTCTCTAATGCATAACCCAAAACGATAGTGGTAGATCGGTAAGAGACATCATATATCGCACTATATCTAATAAAGTACGGTTACGATGTTCGGACACACCATTACACTGTGGTGTTCCAGGTGGCGTGAGTAGTGAAACTATTTCACATTGTTTTAACTGAAGGCCAAACTCGTAACTCAAATACTCTTCTCTACGATCAGATCATAGAGACTTTATTTTCTTGTCACGATGATTTTCCACTTCACTCTGAAATTCTTTGAACTTTTCAAATGTTTCAGACTTATGTTTCATCAAGTAGATATACCCATATCTGCTCAAAACATCTGTGAAGGTGAGAAAATAACGATATCCGCCACGAGCCTCAATATTCATCGGGCCACATACATCTGTATGTATGATTTCCAACAAATCTGTTGCTCTCTCCATAGTACCGGAGAACAGCGTTTTAGTCATCTTGCCCATGAGGCACGGTTCGCAAGCATCAAGTGATTCATAATCAAGTGATTCCAAAATCCCATCAGTATGGAGTTTCTTCATGCGCTTTACACCAATATGACCTAAACGGCAGTGCCACAAATAAGTTGCACTATCATTATTAACTTTGCATCTTTTGGCTTCAATATTATGATTATGTGTATCACTACGATCGAGATCCAACAAACCATTTTCGTTGGTGTGTATGACCATAGAAGGTTTTTATTCATGTAAACAGAACAACAATTGTTCTCTAACTTAAATGAATAACCGTATTGCAATAAACATGATCAAATCATATTCATGCTCAACGCAAACACCAAATAACACTTTTTTAGTTTCAACACTAATCCCGAAAGTACAGGGAGTGTGCGATGATGATCATATCAATCTTGGAACTACTTCCAACACACATCGTCACCTCGCCTTTTACTAGTCTCTGTTTATTCTGCAACTCCCGTTTTCGAGTTACTACTCTTTAGCAACTGAACCAGTATCAATTACCGAGGGGTTGCTATAAACACTAGTAAAGTACACATCAATAATCTGTATATCAAATATACCTTTGTTCACTTTTACTAGTCTCTGTTTATTCTGCAACTCCCGTTTCGAGTTACTACTCTTAGCAACTGAACCAGTATCAATTACCGAGGGGTTGCTATAAACACTAGTAAAGTCCACATCAATAATCTGTATATCAAATATACCTTTGTTCACTTTGCCATCCTTCTTATCCACAAAATAGTTGGGGCAGTTCCGCCTCCAGTGACCAGTTCCTTTGCAGTAGAAGCACTTAGTCTCAGGCTTAGGTACAGACTTGGGCTTCTTCACTTGAGTAGCAACTTGCTTGCCGTTCTTCTTGAAGTTCCCCTTCTATCCCTTTGCCCTTTTCTTGAAACTAGTGGTCTTGTTAACCATCAACACTTCATGCTCTTTCTTGATTTCTACCTTCGTCGATTTCAGCATCGGGAAGAGCTCGGGAATTATTTTTGTCATCCCTTACATACTATAGTTCATCACGAAGTTCTACTAACTTTGGTGATGGTGACTAGAGAATTCTGTCAATCACTATTTTATCTGGAAGATTAACTCCCACTTGATTCAAGCGATTGTAGTACCCAGACAATCTGAGCACATGCTCACTAGTTGAGCGATTCTCCTCCATCTTTTAGCTATAGAACTTGTTGGAGACTTCATATCTCTCAACTCGGGTATTTGCTTGAAATATTAACTTCAACTCCTGGAACATCTTATATGGTCCATGACGTTCAAAACGTCTTTGAAGTCCCGATTCTTAGCCGTTAAGCATGGTGCACTAAACTATCAAGTAGTCATCATATTGAGCTAGCCAAACGTTCATAACGTCTGCATCTGCTCCTGCAATAGGTCTGTCACCTAGCGGTGCATCAAGGACATAATTTTTCTGTGCAGCAATGAGGATAATCCTCAGGTCACGGATCCAATCCGCATCTTTTCTACTAACATTTTTCAACATAATATTTCTCTAGGAACATATCAAAAATAAACAGGGAAGCAACAACGCAAGCTATTGATCTACAACATAATTTGCAAAATACTATCAGGACTAAGTTCATGATAAATTCAAGTTCAATTAATCATATTACTTAAGAACTCCCACTTAGATAGACATCCCTCTAATCCTCTAAGTGATCACGTGATCCATATCAACTAAACCATGTCCGATCATCACGTGAGATGTGTTGGGAATCGTAGCATAATTTAAAATTTTCCTACGCTCACCAAGATGCATCTATGGAGTATACTAGCAACGAGGGGAAGGGAGTGCATCTACATACCCTTGTAGATCGCGAGCGGAAGCGTTCCAATGAACGTGGATGACGGAGTCGTACTCGCCGTGATCCAAATCACCGATGACCGAGTGCCGAACGGACGGCACCTCCGCGTTCAACACACGTACGGTGCAGTGACGTCTCCTCCTTCTTGATCCAGCAAGGGGGAAGGAGAGGTTGATGGAGATCCAGCAGCACGACGGCGTGGTGGTGGATGTAGCGGGTCTCGGCAGGGCTTCGCCGAGCTTCTGCGAGACAGAGAGGTGTTGCAGGGGAGGAGGGAGGCGCCCAAGGCTGTGTTCTACTACTGCCCTCCCTCCCCCCCTTTATATAGGCCCCCTGGGAGGGGGGGGGGGCGCCGGCCAGGGATCCCATCTAGGGTGGGGCGGCGGCCAAGGGGGGTGCCTTGCCCCCCAAGGCAAGTGGGAAGCCCCCCCACCCTAGGGTTCCCAACCCTAGGCGCATGGGGGGAGGCCCATGGGGGGGGGCGCCCAGCCCACTAGGGGCTGGTTCCCTTCCCACTTCAGCCCACGGGGCCCTCCGGGATAGGTGGCCCCACCCGGTGGACCCCCGGGACCCTTCCGGTGGTCCCGGTACAATACCGGTAACCCCCGAAACTTTCCCGGTGGCCGAAACTTGACTTCCTATATATAATTCTTCACCTCCGGACCATTCCGGAACCTCTCGTGACGTCTGGGATCTCATCCGGGACTCCGAACAACTTTCGGGTTTCCGCATACACATATCTCTACAACCCTAGCGTCACCGAACCTTAAGTGTGTAGACCCTACGGGTTCGGGAGACATGCAGACATGACCGAGACGCCTCTCCGGTCAATAACCAACAGCGGGATCTGGATACCCATGTTGGCTCCCACATGTTCCACGATGATCTCATCAGATGAACCACGGTGTCGAGGATTCAATCAATCTCGTATGCAATTCCCTTTGTCAATCGGTATGTTACTTGCCCGGGATTCTATCGTCGGTATCCCAATACCTTGTTCAATCTCGTTACCGGCAAGTCTCTTTACTCGTACCGCAATGCATGATCCCGTGACTAACGCCTTAGTCACATAGAGCTCATTATGATGATGCATTACCGAGTGGGCCCAGAGATACCTCTCCGTCACACGGAGTGACAAATCCCAGTCTCGATCCGTGCCAACCCAACAGACACTTTCGGAGATACCCGTAGTGCACCTTTATAGTCACCCAGTTACATTGTGACGTTTGGCACACCCAAAGCACTCCTACGGTATCCGGGAGTTGCACGATCTCATGGTCTAAGGAAAAGATACTTGACATTGGAAAAGCTCTAGCAAACAAAACTACACGATCTTTTATGCTATGCTTAGGATTGGGTCCTGTCCATCACATCATTCTCCTAATGATGTGATCCCGTTATCAATGACATCCAATGTCCATAGTCAGGAAACCTTGACTATCTGTTGATCAACGAGCTAGTCAACTAGAGGCTTACTAGGGACACGTTGTGGTCTATGCATTCACACATGTATTACGATTTCCGGACAATACAATTATAGCATGAATAATAGACAATACCATGAACAAAGAAATATAATAATAACCATTTATTATTGCCTCTAGGGCATATTTCCAACAAGATGGAGTAGTTTCAATGGTGAACATCACTATGTTGATCATATCTACTATATGATTCACGCTCGACCTTTCGGTCTCCGTGTTCCGAGGCCATATCTGTTATATGCTAGGCTCGTCAAGTTTAACCTGAGTATTCCGCGTGTGCAACTGTTTTGCACCCGTTGTATTTGAACGTAGATCCTATCACACCCGATCATCACGTGGTGTCTCAGCATGAAGAACTTTTGCAACGGTGCATACTCAGGGAGAACACTTATACTTTGATAATTTAGTGAAGGATCATCTTATAATGCTACCGTCAAACAGAGCAAGATAAGATGCATAAAGGATTAACATCACATGCAATCAATATAAGTGATATGATATGGCCATCATCATCTTGTGCTTGTGATCTCCATCTCCGAAGCACCGTGCTTGTGATCTCCATCTCCGAAGCACCGTCATGATCACCATCGTCACCGGCGCGACACCTTGATCTCCATCGTAGCATCGTTGTTGTCTCGCCAACTTATTGCTTTTACGACTATCGCTACCGCTTAGTGATAAAGTAAAACTATTACATGGCGATTGCATCTCATACAATAAAGCGACAACCATATGGCTCCTGCCAGTTGCCGATAGCTCGGTTACAAAACATGATCATCTCATACAACACATTCTATCACATCATGTCTTGACCATATCACATCACAACATGCCCTGCAAAAACAAGTTAGACGTCCTCTACTTTGTTGTTGCATATTTTACGTGGCTGCTATGGGCTTAGCAAGAACCGTTCTTACCTACGCATCAAAACCACAACGATAGTTTGTCAAGTTGGTGCTGTTTTAACCTTCGCAAGGACCGGGCGTAGCCACACTCGGTTCAACTAAAGTGAGAGAGACAGACACCCGCTGGTCACCTTTAAGCAACGAGTGCTCGCAACGGTGAAACCAGTCTCGCGTAAGCGTACGCGTAATGTCGGTCCGGGCCGCTTCATCTCATAATACCGCTGAACCAAAGTATGACATGCTGGTAAGCAGTATGACTTATATCGCCCACAACTCACTTGTGTTCTACTCGTGCATAGCATCAACGCATAAAACCAGGCTCGGATGCCACTGTTGGGGAACGTAGTAATTTCAAAAAATTTCCTACGCACACGCAAGATCATGGTGATGCATAGCAACGAGAGGGGAGAGTGTTGTCCACGTACCCTCGTAGACCAACAGCGGAAGCGTTATCACAACGCGGTTGATGTAGTCGTACGTCTACACGATCCGACCGATCAAGTATCGAACGTACGGCACCTCCGAGTTCTACACACGTTCAGCTCGATGACGTCCCTCGAACTCCGATCCAGCCGAGTGTTGAGGGAGAGTTTCGTCAGCACGACGGCGTGGTGACGATGATGATGTTCTACCGACGCAGGGCTTCGCCTAAGCTCCGAAACGGTATTATCGAGGTGTAATATGGTGGAGGGGGGCACCGCACACGGCTAAGAGATCTCAAGGATCAATTGTTGTGTCTCTAGGGTGCCCCCCTACCCCCGTATATAAAGGAGCAAGGGAGGAGGAGGCCGGCCCTAGGAGGGGGCGCACCAAGTGTGGAGTCCTACTAGGACTCCCTAGTCCTAGTAGGGTTCCACCTCCCATATGGAATAGGAAAAGAGGAAGGGAAAAAGAGAAGGAAGGAAGGGGGCGCCCCCCTTCCCTAGTCCAATTCGGACCAGACCAAGGGAAGGGGTGCGGCCACCCTTGAGGCCCTTTTCCTTCTTTCCCGTATGGCCCAATAAGGCCCAATACGTATTCCCGTAACTCTCCGGTACTCCGAAAAATACCCGAATCACTCGGAACCTTTCCGAAGTCCGAATATAGTCGTCCAATATATCGATCTTTACGTCTCGGCCATTTCGACACTCCTCGTCATGTCCCCGATCTCATCCGGGACTCCAAACTCCTTCGGTACATCAAAACTCAATAAAACTGTCATCGTAACGTTAAGCGTGCGGACCCTACGGGTTCGAGAACTATGTAGACATGACCGAGACACGTCTCCGGTCAATAACCAATAGCGGGACCTGGATGCCCATATTGGCTCCCACATATTCTACGAAGATCTTTATCGGTCAGACCGCATAACAACATACGTTGTTCCCTTTGTCACCGGTATGTTACTTGCCCGAGATTTGATCGTCGGTATCTCGATACCTAGTTCAATCTCGTTACCGGAAAGTCTCTTTACTCGTTCCGTAACACATCATCCCGCAACTAACTCATTAGTCACAATGCTTGCAAGGCTTATAGTGATGTGCATTACCGAGTGGGCCCAGAGATACCTCTCCGACAATCGGAGTGACAAATCCTAATCTCGAAATACGCCAACCCAACAAGTACCTTTGGAGACACCTGTAGAGCACCTTTATAATCACCCATTTACGTTGTGACGTTTGGTAGCACACAAAGTGTTCCTCCGGTAAACGGGAGTTGCATAATCTCATAGTCAGAGGAACATGTATAAGTCATGAAGAAAGCAATAGCAACATACTAAACGATCGGGTGCTAAGCTAACGGAATGGGTCAAGTCAATCACGTCATTCTCCTAATGAGGTGATCTCGTTAATCAAATGACAACTTATGTCTATGGCTAGGAAACATAACCATCTTTGATTAACGAGCTAGTCAAGTAGAGGCATACTAGTGACACTCTGTTTGTCTATGTATTCACACATGTATTATGTTTCCGGTTAATACAATTCTAGCATGAATAATAAACATTTATCATGATATAAGGAAATAAATAATAACTTTATTATTGCCTCTAGGGCATATTTCCTTCAGGGTTCCCCTAGCAAATTCAAGGAACAAGGCTAGGATGTCATCCTTGATGGTAGCCCAGAACGCCTGAAAGAAGCGGACAGGCAAGCCATCAGGACCGGGCGCCGACGCCGGGTTCATGGACTTGACAAAACGCTCAACTTCTGCAGCATCGAATGGGGCCACAAGGGCCGCATTCTCATCCGGGGAGACCTGCTGGAGAGGGGTCCAGATGTGATCTGCCAGGGCAACACCCCCCTAGGGCGCCCGACGAATAGTTTCTTATAGAAACCATCCACATGCGCCCGGATCTCATTCGGGTCCTCGAGCACCCGATCACCATCCCATAATAGAGGGATGGTACCACGTCTACGCCTTCCGTTGGCGATAGCCTGGAAATATGCCGTATTGGCATCACCAAAAAGAACCCAGTTATGGGTTCCACGCCGCCGCCAATATTCCTCCTCCTTGGAGTAAATATCCATGACAGTATCCTCAAGATTGTAGCGCTGAGCCCATTCCTCCGCGGAGATCCTCATGGAGTCTGCCCGGAGGTCGAGAGCTTTGATCTCATCTAGGAGAGCTGCTTTGTGGACCCGAAGGTCCCTTCCTAAATTCGCCCCCCATCCCTTCATAAACTGCCTGGAACGCTTGGCCAGGTAGTGCCACTCATCAAGGGACGACATGGACCTATGATTCAGGTACAAGCATTGCCTGTACTCCTCCGTTCGTAAATATAAGTCTTTTTTATAGATTCTGGTATGGACTACATGCAGAGCAAAATAAGTGAATCTACATTTAACTTACGTCTATATACATTTGTATGTAGTTCATGTTGATATCTCTAAAAAAACTTATATTTAGAAATGATGAGAGTAGCAAAATCTGCAAATAACAAAGCTAACGAAGTAAAACTAGATGACGGCTGAGGACAACAGCAATAACGTAGCTAGAAGGTAGTCCAAGCTGGGAAGAAGATCATCAACAGCAGGCGGCCAGAAGAACGTGCTGGCGTGGCAGCTAGCGCGTGCGTGCGCGGCCGGGACGACACATATTTTGCTTTTTTCTTTTGAGACAAGATGTTGTTTTTTTTTTCTTTCCAGGGGAACGGAGGAGTGTCCGGGACAGAGAATACCAAACTTCGTTTCCCGCGCCACGGTCCAGAATCTCCACCACACGGAGACGTCGAGAGATTTTGATTTTGATTTGTTTGCGTGATAATGCGTGTCTTATTTACATTATGAAAAACAAAATACAAGTCACGTAAAGACTAAGACTGACATGACAAAATTGAAAAGATACCAGAACATCGTTGAACGTAACACCAACTCCCGTCACCTGCCTCCGGCACCACAGCAGCCACCAAAGAAAAAAAACTGACGGATCACCTCCTCATCCGAGCTCAATGCGTCTCCATCGTTGGTAAGCAGTTTTGCGGACCTGCAAGGTGGCTCACCAAAACTAAAGCCATTACCGTTGAACTAATCAGACTGCGGCAACACCCCGGACACGTCGTCAAACTCCAGATCGGGCACCCCACTACGACTAAGCGTCGAAGGAGGAAACCATACCTGCCATCCATCAACCACAAATCCAGCACATGTTCTGTCTTCCAGATGCCGTGTCGATGCAGACCACAATCCGTATCCGCTCCTGGACTACCTCCCAAGCTCCACATCGGCGTTGGAGCAAACGCCATCGCAACGACGGAGCCCGAGGACACTGGTCCACCACAAGGATGATGTCGCCGCCACACCATCCTTGCTTGAACAATCTGGTTTTCATATCCATCCCCAACCATAGGACTGATTGCCTCATTGGGCACAGATCTGAGAGATTTTGAATTGAAGTAGGCGCTCGCTTACTAGCCCCACTGTATCGTGCTGCCCTGTACCGTATATAGCTGCATTACGCCCATAGTCCACACCCAACCAATAAACGCAAATTTCGTGTATCCAAAAGCCGCGGCAAACGCACAGGATTCCGGGTCCATATTTGCTCGGGCACTAAATCCCCGCTTCCATATGATGACTAGCATATATGCCCGTACGTTGCTGCAACGGGAGAGATATTATTTTGCAAGAAGCGTCGGGAAAGATAATTGTTGTGTCCATCTAAATGGTCTCTACAATAGTGGCGCGACAGATCGGGGAGCTATGGTGTTCTCAGGGGTCATGTTTGGCCCGCGAGATCTTGATAGTGGTGGGGTTGATTGCAGTGGCGTCCACTACCCAACTCATGCCTTTTTTTTCCTTCGGGTTCACCTCCGTGTCGAGGTTGTGGTTGCCTCCTCATTTTGTGGCTGCACCACAACCTTCGGGGCATAGTTGCTTCCACCACTCTCTCCTACAATGACGTAACCGAATGGATTACTAATTGCAGCGAATCCCGTTTCATTGGCATAATCAGCACATAACCAGGTAGTCCTTGCTTTACCAGGGTTTATTGTCTTTAATTATTTTAGCGCTCACTTGCCACATTCTTTCTAATCAGAGCCAAACCAGCGCATTCTCTATTATTAGCATGTGCCAATAATTTCTTTTAATTATAGCCAACAAATACATCTCTTTTGTTGTCAAATAGCATTTGGGACGCACAAGCCAGCCAACTGGCAGGCACCAGACGGACCTGTGTTTGTAAGGCGCAAATAAAAAAACCGACGAGTTGAAGGATCAAACTCACGACCTCAAAAACTCGAGCACGTGCTGCTAGCCACTCGAACAAACAGCTTCAACCAACCAATGGCCAGCGCGAAACTTTAAGAACATACTGCAACGTCACATTCGTGTTTTTTTTTTATTTTCTGATATTTTTGAACCTTTCAAAAAATAAAGCAATAATTATGAATTGCCAAATATTTTTCGAAACGTGAATAATTTTTTAAATCCCGATAAAATGTGAGAACTTTTTTGAGAAATTCAATAATTTCTGGAAAAAGGCGAACAAAATTTGAAACGGAAAGATTTTTTGAAACTCGCAATTTTTTTATAAGGAAACGAACATTTTCTGAATTTGTATTTTTTTTTGAAAAATGGAAACATGTTTTGAACACTCAAAACCATTTCCAAAAAAATATGTTTTTAAACATGAATATTATTTTGAATTTGTGAACATTTCAATAAAAGAAAATAGTTTCATATTTTTATTATTTTTTAAAATGCAATTTATTATGAAAACCTCGAACAGTTTTGGAAAGTGCAATCTTTGTTTTAAATGCGAACTTTTTTTGAAATTTGAACAAATTGGAATGCGAATAAAAAACTTAAGGTTCCAAATATTTTTCAAAATGGGAAAAAAATTTGTAATTCTGAAGATTTTACGAAAATTTGAACAAAAATTGAAATCCTGAAAAAAAAATTATTGGAAAAAAGAAAAATATAAAGGAAAAGGAAAAGAAAAAGAACACGGAAAAAAGAAAACGGGCTAGCCCAATCTTGGGGACCTAGCCAATTCTCCGATTAAAGCAACATCCTTGACAAACCAACCATCATTGATGTGAAGGGAGAGAAGGGTCTGCAAGACAACGGAAGGGGTTTTGACAAAAAAACTACTATGCGGACGATGCATAGTATGCATGACAGTTGTACGATAGCAATCCAGCCATACACATGGACGAATTTATATACAAATGTCGTGCAGAAATCGTCCGCGCAACGTTGCATAGCAGTGCTCATTTGACAGAGATAAAAGGCATCATGGCACGGGTCGCCAAGACGCCGTCGGCATCGTCACGCCTCCAAATTTACTTTATATGTGGTTGTAACTCTATGCTTATATGCACAAGCTACGATGCATGAAAGCTAACAATAAAGATGCAAAGGACTCCCTCATTATAATCATATTGGTACAATCTGTTTTGCTTTGACCCGAGAAATGGGGGTATTTTTTGTATATTAGAGACAAAGACGAGCAAGGAAAGCAAACACCTAAGTGTTTACAGTTAGTACAGTTTGTTCTGCTTTGGCACAGGAAACCGGGGTTACTTCTGGACATTAAGGAAAAAATTGAGCAAGTAAAGTAAACACTTTAGTGAATATTTCTACTAAACTATTCATTACCTGCAACCCACTACAATTTGGTAATACACGTGAGCATTTTTGTCCATGTCTAGCTAGTTTACACAGATTTAAAGAAGATAAACAGAGTGAGAAAATGAGAGGTATTCCGCCATCATATAAGCTAGAAGTAGAATCTCTGCATGTAAGAGCATATAGTGCCCCAAACAGTAAAATACAGATTTCCACTTAAGCATTGACACAAACTCAAGACAGAGGTCACCTACGGATGTCTAAATACATATTGTGATAATGAGCAAGAATAAATATTTGTTATTTTCATACTGCACTCGCAATTTGTAGACCTTTCATGAACACGCGCCCAAACATGGTTTGTTCAGTAAGAAAAACAATTTAAATAGTGGAGGAGTAAGATAACATGCCTTCAACTTCAGCGACCAGTGATAGGAACAGAAAGTTTTGTAAACATAAACGGCGGTCTAAGAAATATAAGTCGATCAGCTGCAAATATAAAAGAGGCTTAAAATGATCTAAGCAATATAAATACCAATGGTCAATCTGTATTACTATATATCCTGCTCTTATATTTTCTTAACCTTCAGCAATATTTCAGGAACAATGCCTCATATAAAACCAACAAAAAAAATAGCGCGCTACAAAATATAGCGAGGCCCTTCTCCAAATGCTACACAAGTTATAGCGTGCTAATAGCGTGCTATATTTCAAAATAGCATTTGCAAAAAATTTCAAATATATCTAGAAATAAAGTATTTAAGCAACTAAATTTTTGCTAGGAGCAAGCAATATATGCATAAGGGCCAAATCTAGGACATAAAAATTGTAAGTCTCAAACAGTTTCAAGATAAAAAGAGTGAGAAAGGTAGTGGTCGTGGGTTGGTTTTGGCCTGCTGGGCCTGCTGGGCCTGCTGGGCTGTGGTTGTTTAAATTTTGCATGGTCTCCACATTAAAACGTGTAACGCTACAACGTTATAGCGTGTGTAGCGTGCTAATTACGCAATTAGCGCCGTAGCGGCCGATTTTGCCAAAACGTAACGTCTCCCTTCCGAATATGCTATAACCGCGCTATAACGGCGAAATAGCGTGCTATTTTTTTCGTTGTATAAAACTGAAATAATAATGATAACAATAGTGGCCATAACCTTGAACGCCATTCATCACATTCATAGACATGCAAAAACCAAAAAATTATGTCATTCTTTTCTTGTGTATAATGAAATCGATGGGCCTCAACTTTCGTATTCATTAGACCAGTTCATCCATATGTGTATAATAAAATCTAATTATCCGGAAGATCGTCCCTGTATGATGGATAAATTGGTCGGGACGTCTTACAAAGAATATTAATAACAGATATTACCTTGGTGAGGTATAGGCTGCTGGGAACAACACTAATAGATTAGAGAGGAATTCAAGCATGTTGAGTTGGTGGACGTTGTCCCTGCCTTCTGCTGTACTGGTGTCCTTCGTGGATTGGGAGGGGCGGTCCCACTGGAGGTAACGGGGACCGCGTATGGAGACCTTCGACGGTGGACGACGGTCGAAGCCATAGAGAAGACCGGTGGTGGCGGCTCTCGGGATGAAGGAGGGGGTGGTGGAGGAGAGGAGTAAAGGGCGATGGTGACTTTCAAGGGAGTCTACGGCAGCGCAATCCTGAGTAGAGCGCGGTAGCGCCTAGGAGTGGGGCAGGCCGGGAGGCACAACGCCGAGGAGCAGGCGAGGGCGCGTGCCCTCATGGGGATCAGAAATGAAAATAACGTGTAATCGGTACAATCCCCAACGATTGGAAAGAGAAATTGTGAACGTGAAGGAGATGGTAAGTTGTTGCACTGCGGGGAGATGATTTCGGGATATTATTTCACGGCTGGTTGATCAGGATCTTATGAGTCAGAATACATATCCATGCATGCCACCGAAGAAGAGTCAATCAATCCAATCGGATTGAATCCCAATTTTAGGAAAGAGGGGATTGCGTCCGGATTCCTTCCTCGAGAGAATCATAAAGAGCGAATCAATTTAATAAGATTACATCTGATTAAAAAAAGAGAGGATTGCGTCCGGTTTTTTAATGGGAGAGAGAAAAATCCAATAGAAGAGGGTGGTGGGAGGTGAGACAAAAAAAAACCAAACAAAAATAAACCAGTGTACCAGGCTACCAACTCCCCCATTAGGATGTGAACGTGAGGGATATGGTAAGTCCTTGCACCGCAGGGAGATGATTACGGGATATTATTTCATGGCTGGTTGACCAGGATCTTATGACTCAGAATATATATCCATGCATGTCATGGAGGGAGAGTCAATCAATCTAATCGGATTGCATCCCAATTTTTGGAAAGAGGGGATTGCGTCTAGATTCTTTCCCTCGAGGGACTCATAAAGAGCGAATCAATTTAATAAGATTACATCTGATTTAAGAAAAGAGAGGATTGCGTCCGGTTTTTTAATGGGAGAGAAAAAAATCCAATAGAAGAGGGTGGTGGGAGGTGAGACAAAAAAACCAAACAAAAATAAACCAGTGTTCCAGGCTACCAACTCCTCCATTAGGATGTGAACGTGAGGGAGATGGTAAGTCCTTGCACTGCAGGGAGATGATTTCGGGATATTATTTCACGGCTGGTTGACCAGGATCTTATGACTCAGAATATATATCCGTGCATGTCATTGAGGGAGAGTCAATCAATCTAATCGGATTGCATCCCAATTTTTGGAAAGAGGGGATTGTGTCCGGATTCCTTCCCTCGAGAGACTCATAAAGAGAGAACCAATTTCAGAAGATTACATCTGATTTTAGGAAAGAAAGGATTGCGTCCGGTTTTTTAATGGGAGAGGGAAAAATCTAATAGAAGAGGGTGGTGGGAGGTGAGACGAAAAAACCGAACGAAACTAAACCAGTGTACCAGGCTACCAACTCCCAGTAGAGATTTTTGGAAAGAGGGGATTGCATCCGGATTCCTCGCTCGAGAGACTCATAAAGATCGGATCAATTTAATAAGATTACATCTAATTTTAGGAAAGAGAGGATTGTGTCTGGTTTTTAATGAGAGAGAAAAATCCAATAAAAGAGGATGGTGGGAGGTGAGACGAAAAAAATGAATGAAAATAAACCAATGTACCAGGCTACCAACTCCCGCATTAGGAGTACTGATGCCCTTGCATTTGCGAGGGCCACAATGCTTGTTGTGCAAAAGATAAACTAGGCAGCGCATTTGTGGGGGCCACTGTGATATTTTGCATAAATCTATTTTGGAGGATAAATCTCACATTGATTAGCATGGATATCTTCTCTTCCTTCCATATATACGAATAACTAGCTATACATGGTATTCTAATAATGCCATAATTTCCTTCCTTATTTGTATGTGGTAGGATGTCCTTACTAGCCTTGCCATGATCATTATAAATTGACGTCTCATCTTCGTAGGAGCAACGTTCATACGAGCCATTGGGTGGTGAGAACTAGTGGCTAGCTAAGCATTGTTAAATTTCGTTTCAGCCACTCAATGTGGAATCCGCTATGGGTCCTCCGGCCATGGTTGCTACTGCTCCTTCTGCAGCTCGCCATCGGCAGCATGGAGGCCGTGGCGCCCTCGCCGCCAGTGCCTAGCTTCGTGACCAACCCCTTGCTCAGGACAGGGTACCACTTCCAGCCGCCCAAAAACTGGATTAACGGTAATCTCCTGCCGCGGAACTTATCTGATTGCTCTCCAGCATGTTAAGTTTGGCTCTGTCTCCAAGCTAGCTATAGTAATGTACGTGTTTTTTTGGAGAATGGCTATAGTACATGTAGTATATCGTAGGTGCATCCTACAAGTATATCTATGAAATGGGTAGCCATTGTAACTAAACATTACCTCCGCCCCCAAAAGCTTGTCCTAGATTTGTCTAGATACAGATGTATCTAGATGTTGATGTGCTGGTCATGACTCGTGATAATCATATAGCCCGTCTTTATTTTGGTACTTGATATACTAAGTAATTGTTCTTGCTTGTTTTATTCTTCCATGATGCTTTGTTCTAACAATTTCATTATCTCATTATTTTGGCTGGTTATGATTGCTGTCCCGGGGAAACTCATCGATGGCAGATCCGAATGGTATGACTTGTCGAACTCACTCTAATTGTATAGATGTCTATTCCTAGATCCATGATGCTGAAAATATAATATGTAGATTTTAAAGATTTTCTTAGCAATAGCAATGAAAGATGTTGGGCTAACATTCAAGTGATCTATGCTCATGAAACATCTTGCACCCTTAGAATGACTACATGCATCGTCCATATGCAGAGGCCGGAGGTACATCCTTCTTAAAAAAATGTTCATGAAACATCAGTACGCCGTCAGGTGTTTGGTAGAGTCTACACTAGCTTAACACAAATACACTAGATGCATGCATGAAGAGGGTTGTTGAGAGGAACAACTATGCTGAGATGAGAATGCAACCAAACATACCCTAAAGAAAGTGGGATTGGTGTTATGGAGTCCACTAGTACCCAGGCACACTTGCACCCCTAGACATATGCGACTACATGACATTAGGATTGCTTTATCCTATAGGCACCCGCTTCAACTTGGAAGGTTAGTTTATTAAGTTTCTTTGTGCGGGGTAGTTTATTAATATATTCAACCTGGAAGGTTAATCAAATCAAATATATTAATCATCAGACCTTGAGGAAAACAATTGAATAAATACTAAAGAATTACAAACGTGACCAGTAGACTAACATATAACCAGTACATATGTGCATGGAAACCATGAAAAAATTATATTAAGCGAGGAAGGGGCGGGGGAGCATCTTGAACTTACATGTTGAGACTTTTTTTGATCCGTACATGTTGATAATTTTGGAACAGGGCCACTATACTACAAGGGATGGTACCACTTGTTTTACCAGTACAACCCCAAAGGTGCCGATTGGGTCAATACACTTTGGGCTCACTCGGTTTCACGCGACCTCATCAACTGGAACGTTCTTGGTTTAGCCCTCGAGCCAAGCATCCGATCTGACCAGTATGGCGTTTGGTCTGGCTCCGCAACAATCCTCCTTGATGGCACACCAGTGTTGGTGTACACAGGGATCAACCGGCCGGACACTCCCTACCAGGTGCAGAACGTTGCCATCCCCAAGAACAAGTCCGACCCGCTACTTAGGGAGTGGGTCAAACCAGACTACAATCCGATTATAGTGCCGGATTCGGGCATGAACGTGACACAATTTCGTGACCCGAGCACGGCTTGGCACATAGATGGCCAATGGCGCATACTCGTAGGTGGAGAGAAGGGCTCCCATGGTCAGGCATATGTGTATCGGAGCACCGACTTCAAGCATTGGGTTCGAGCCAAGCACCCACTTCACTCGGCAACCAGCGGTATGTGGGAGTGCCTCGACTTCTTTCCGGTGCTCATACAAGGGCAGAAAGGTCTCGACACATCCGAGCATAGTGGCAGAGTCAAGTATGTACTCAAGAGTAGCCTCGAGAAGGCTCGGTATGACTACTACACCATCGGAACCTATAATAGTAGGACAGAGCGTTATGTGCCTGACGATCTAAATGGTGACTACCACCGCCTCCGCTACGACTATGGGAAATTCTATGCGTCCAAGACATTCTTCGACCCCGCAAGGCAGAGACGGGTCCTTGTAGGATGGGCCAATGAGTCAGACACCGTTCCAGACGACATCGCCAAGGGTTGGTCCGGCATTCATGTATAACATCATCACATCTAGGACATTTCTGCGATTTGATTGATAAACCAATACTCCGAGGGAATTAATTGCTTGTGTTGTGCTTGTGGCAGGCAATCCCAAGGAAGATATGGCTTGACCCCGGTGGCAAGCAGCTCGTGCAGTGGCCCATTGAGGAGGTCGAGCAGCTGAGGCGTAAGTCTGTTAGTGTAACAAACAAGGTCGTGAAGCCTAGGAATCATTTTGAGGTTAAAGGCCTGGAGACTTACCAGGTAATTACTACTCCACAAGGCATGATATGTAGCTTCCCACTAACATTAGTTTTTGTTGTTGCTGAAGAATTAAAGCAAAAAATAAAACAGACACATAATTTCGCTCACAAAGTTTCCAATTCACATATTTTTTTTTATATTCATAACTATAATGAACTAAAAAATTATAGCTATGAACTGACAAATTTCACCAATCTATGGGTTTGCTAAACTTTATCAATTCACGCCTATGCATGAAATGTTATCCTTTACCAGGCTGATGTGGAGGTGAGTTTCGAGATACCAAGCCTGGAAAGGGCCGAGCCGTTCGATCATGCATTCTCGAACGATGCTCCGAAGCTGTGTAGAATGAAGGGTGCGGACAATAAGGGCGGAGTAGGTCCCTTTGGTTTGTGGGTGCTAGCATCTGCCAACTTGGAGGAGAAGACTGCGGTTTTCTTCAGGATTTTCAAGGATGGGCATGGCAAGCCAGTGGTCCTGATGTGCACTGACCCTAGCAAGTAAGCATGCACCAATACACATGCATCTTTTTTATTATTTGAAGATCGAATTAAGGGAACCTATTCAGCTTACCCAACTGATCTGTTTTTAGCCTTCTTCTGTGTCTACTTGCAGGTCATCTCTTGGTCGTGATCTTGACAAGCCAACTTATGCCGGGTTTGTCAACTCCAACGTTTCATCATCCGGCAAGATCTCTTTGAGAAGCTTGGTATGTGCCTAGATTTTATATTGCAAATACGAAACTCTTTACAAGTTACGACAAGTTTACGGCTGGTTTTCTCACTAATTAATGCTTCTGTTCTGTTGTTAGATTGATCATTCAGTCGTTGAGAGCTTTGGTGCCGGAGGCAAGACCTGCATCATATCAAGGGTGTACCCATCCATCGCCATAGGGCAAAACGCTCATCTTTACGTCTTCAACAATGGAGATGTGGATGTCAAGGTGTCGCGCCTCAAGGCCTGGGAGATGGAGAGTTCCAAGATGAATAATAGTGCTTAAGTTTTGTTTCTCACCACTTTCATACGTGTATTCCAAATGATTTTTTAATCATTTTGATGTGTTAATAAAATGGTAGTCGTCCAAAATAAGAGCGACAAATCATGGTTGTTGTACAATTAACAAATAGAGTTGCGCATTATTCTACCCTAAAAAGACATCGAGCTCCAGTTTATTGCTACTCTTTTTTGTTGCAGAAAAACTACAATTATACTTTTTCACTTCTTTGGTTTACTTCTTCTCCTTTCTTTATTTTTTCATTGTACTAATATCTTTTATAAACTATTTGCAAAAAAAAATATTCACTTATTTTTAAGATATGTGCATGTATTTCTAAAGAGTGTTCAAATATTTAAATAATGTTCCTATAACTACAAAAAGTTTTTTGTAATTTTTTAAAATGTTCAAGAAACTAAAATGTTAACACACTAAAACACATTATGCAGTTTTTAAAAATTGTTCATGTAATTGTATAGTCTTAGTGTATTCTACAAAAAGGTGTGAATAAATTTCACACGTATTGTTCACACGTATTATGCAGTTGATGCCAAATTCTTTATGGAATTTTAAAAATTGTTCACACGTATTGTAAGCTGTTCAGGTATTTCTCAAAATATATTTTATATTAAAAAAATTAGAAAAGGAAGATATAATAAAAATAAATACAAAGTGAAATTGGAATAACAAAATGAAAAGGGAACAAAACCAGCAAAAAGGAACCTAAGAGCAACTAACACCAGAACCGGATTAAAGTCTCCTTCGATTAATAGAAGTGAACAGATAATCCAGAAAGTTTATTTTTTTGCGACCGAAATTTCCATTTTTCCAATCTATTTATCAACCATGGCAGTACAGAGAACACAAGAGGTAATAAAAATTATAACCAGGTCTATGAACCACCTAGCAACAACTACAAGCACTGGAGCGAGCCGAAAGTGCGCCGCCGTCATTGCCCCTCCCTCATCAAAGGAAAACCTAGTTGTAGTAGACAGTCGGGAAGTCGTCGTGCTAAGGCCCCAAAGGAGCGGCACACCAGAGCAGCAACCTCTGACGACCCTATTCGCACGATTTGGGACGGGGCTAGGACATGGGAGACATTATTCCTACTGAGGTACATCGTCACCGCCACACAACCCCAATCAAGACGTTGAACCTAACAAAAACGAGAATGGGTCCCTCCCACCGGTGAGCGGTCAAGATCCTCCGCACCTCCGCGGCCCAAAGGCCATCGGAGGTAGGGAGAATCGATGGCGGTGTCGGCGGGAGGAGGAAGGAGACTTTCTTGAGGAGGCGCAAAGACAGCCATGTAACGTAATAATGGAAGTTTAACCATCGTAAGAGGTAGTGATCATAGTTGTTGTACTATAAATGTTCTGAATCATGCAATATTATACTTAAAAGAAAGAAAGCCTACTCTACGACTCCTCGTTGTTTTTAGAACTTGGGGAGTACTCCCTCCGTAAAGAAATATAAGAGCGTTTAGATCACTAAAAATAGTGATCTCCGTACTCACTCCTCGTTGTTCTTGCTCAAGATACTCCAACTCATGCTGCCGACAAGCCTCATGATACTGGTTTAGTTGTGTCATCTCTATGTGGTGTTGCTGCTCCTTCTGCACTAGAGTTAGTAGTACCTCCCAGTACTCATACATATGCAGGTCCACCAAAGCAAAGTTAACAGAAAAATGAAGAAACTTGAGTGCTTCCCGTGCAGCAAAGTTGCCAGCATCTTTAGCATCTTCACCATACCCATAGATGGTCTTATAAGAACTATCATCATCTGGGGTGAGCTGCAAATGTACTGCACCTTGGTACCCTTCGCCCTCAAGACGCTTCACTGTCGACACTACTGGCGGCTCCAAATGGAAATGTTCAGCTACCTCCTCTAATATGCTCACAAAGTTGAGATGGAAGATTGTATACTCATCCATCCCTGCTTTCAGCACACAGTTAGTTCAAAAATAAATACAGACTACATATCAAACATGCTAATTAAGCACAGAAAAATAAGCATTCAATTAATCATCAATTCCTACTTTTACGTGCCTAGACCATCCCCTTAGTTAAACCCACATTAGTGTTTATTCTTTTTTTCCTCTTATTCTTTTTTTTCCTAAACCCTGGCTCTGATGCCAATAAAATTGTCACGCCCCAAGTGATAAAATTGTCACGCCCCAAGTTAGGCTAGTAAACAAATTATTTTCTAATATGCACAAGAGCCAACTTTATTCATTACTAGCTATTACAAAGGTTATGATACATGCAACTCCTTTATTTATTCCCAACCCGTAGAGCTACTCCTACTGTTCATCATTCTCATCAGCACATCCATCATTTGCTACTTCTGCAAAATCAACAACAATAGCAAGAATGAGTATGATCTCATACTCAGCAAGCACACGGATACAAAGGAACTTCTCTCGGCAAAAGTGACAAAACACAAGGGTTAGTTGTAAAAAAAAAGAGTTTGATGGCACAGGAAGATAATGGAGATTAATTTAAAGAAAAGAAAAGAAATAACTGGCATCACATATGACCGCAAGCTTCCCAACCCGGGAGTCACAAGGGTGAAAATTTCACACTTTTACGCTCTTAAGAGGGGTACTCTGACGTCGACAGCCTCGACTAGAACCACACAGGCGCTAGTAGAGCAGAGCTCTTTATTCCCCCAAGAACCGACCACTCGACTTACTAGTGTCGATCGCTCCTACGGATCCATCATCGACACGCTTCCGAACGAGTGGTGTTCTTAGCGGAGAACTCAGACAGTCCCATACCTGAACTGTGACTGATACAATACGTTTGCCGTCGTGATACCAGATTTTTATAAAATTTACTAGACAAAGATTAGCAAGAGGAAATACATGCAAGACCAAGATAAATATCTCTAGGCTTTTCACAGAACCAACCATCCATGCATGAGCCATTAATCCATGTGCTCACATGCATGTACCAATGATTTCTCCACCGTGATCATAAACCAAAAAGGTAGTACTGTGGTATGCATGCTAGCTTCAAGAGATGTACAGGAATCAAATCATACGAACAGTGCACATTATAGAGCTTGAGAAGTACTACTAGATGTAGAGCATGGCATGAATAGTGAGACAAACAAGGAATAGGACAGCTAGAAAGGCTAGATGGAACGCATGCTTGCCTGACTCGCTGACTCGCTGCTTCCTCCGAGCGCTCTTGCCGATCAGTGTGATTCTACTCCATGCAAAGCTAGCTAGTGAACTGGTTTGTATGTTGGGATGAGTACTACAGCATGCTCTTGCCCATCTATTTATAGGCATGGTAGGGTAGGGAATGGAGCTGGATAAGTGTAACTCAGCAGCCTCGGTGTCTCTAGTTTTACAGCTGTTTGTACTTTTACATTACACGTGCCTAGCTGACTCCAACAGAGCATTAAATGCTACAGATAAGTGCAAACTTGAGCTGCTAAATATCTTGTACCACACCCACACGTGGCCCTCCTACTCGAAGGCTCTACAAGCATGTTCTTGTAATGCATATCCTTCCACACTAAGGAATTAAGTTGACTACTCTTACTTAGTACTAACCAATGATTGCCAATGATTGATTTTATCTAATTAAGCTTATAATTACTACTCCAACATTCTGCTAATTTTGTTAATTTACCAAAATACAAGATCTTATTTATACTAATAAACACGGGTATTACACCCACAATGCCTCACATGGCCTGGGTCCAGATAGCAATAAAAATACAATTCTTGTTTACCTATTCTCCTTTTGGTTCCTCTCTTTCTTTCTTTTTTTACTTTAGTAATAAAATTTTGAGACCTATTTGCACATATCAAAGAAAATGTTATATTATTTATGAAGAATGTGCATGTATTTATAAAAAGTGTTCAGGATGTTTCTAAAAAATGATTATGTAATTAATCAAAGGTTTTCATAATTTTTCAAATTGTCAAGTACTCCCTTTGTACTGAAATACTTGTAGTTGGGGAAAAGTAGTACAAGTTCCCCCAACTACAAGTATTTGGGTACAGAGGTAGTACTTTTAAAAAGCATTCAAGCATTTAAGTATATTCACGTAATTTAAAAACTGATCGTACATTTAAAACTGTTCTCATAAGTGAAAATCATTCATACATTTTTATTGTATGTATAAAATTTAAAAAAAAATTCATGCTTTTTAAAATATGTCCAATAATTTCTAAAATAATCCATAATTTATATCAATTTTTACATTAAAAAGGCTAAGTTAAAAGGAAAAAGATTCATAAAAGTGAAAACAGAAAAAATTAAAGTAAGAAAAATTAGCAAAAAAATAACATGTTTTATAAATATTCAGGTTATTTAAAAAAATGTCATAGTATTTTAAAAATGTTCACGGAATTAAAAATGTGGTCATGCATTCTTTTAAAATGTTTGTGTTATTAGAAAAAGTGTTTACATATTTAAAAGAAATGCACATGATTTTTTTAGAAAATAGTAATTGAAAAAGTATGTTCCTGTATTTGCCCAAAAAAAAACCAACCTAAACAGGATAAAGGGGAAATGGAAAAGACACAGGAAAGGAATGAAGTAAAAGGAAAGGCAAAATAAAAACATAAGGTGAAATAAAACCATAAGGAAAAGAATAAAAAGAAACAAACACTGAAACCAGATTTAAAGCCCTCTTTGATTAGCAGAGGTGACCAATTAATCGAGAAAGCATAATTAGAATAAGAGCGGCAGATAATGGTTGTTTGTACAATTATTAATCTGAGTCATGGGTTATTGTACGCATCAAGTTGCAAAACACTGCTCTATTGCTACTTTGTTTTATGTCATGACGTATATAGTGTTCGTGGGTAGTATATACATAGCGTGTAATTATCGTATATCATGTTGCAGATGTTCATATTTTTATAAATTTGGTCAAAGTTTACAAAAGGCAATTTAGCACAAGACTAATATACAATGTATTCTGAATCAGATGTTAGTTGTCTATCCTGTGTCTTGAGCAACGACCAATGAATTAGTTCAACAAGTGGTGCTGAAAAATACACTTTAATTCTAGCAGTGTTCCAGAGAACCATAAGTGTACTTGTGCGCTATTTTCCCAACAATAGACAGATAGATTATAATCGTGCGCATCTAGATGTGGAGGTTGGAAAAAAAACAAGGAGAAACAAAACCATAAGAAAAAGAATAAAAAATGAAACAAACACTGAAACCGGATTAAAGTCCTCTTTGATTAACGGAAGTGACCAGTTAATTGAGAAACTATACCAGAATAAGATCGACCGATAATGGTTGTTGTACAATTATCAATTTGAGTCATGAGTTATTGTACGCAAAAACATGCAAATCACTGCTCTATTGCTACTTTCTTTCAGGTCGCGATATCTATGGTGTTCATGGTAGTCTATATATACCATATAACTATCCATATATGGTATTTTAGCTGTTCATATTTTTTTATAAATTTGTTTAAAGCTAAGAAATTTGACTTAGCAGAAGACCAATATGCAATGTATTCTGAAATGGAGGGAGCGTATCAGACGCTAGTTGTCTATCCTGTGTTGAGCAACCATCCATCAATTAGTTCAGCAAGTGGTGCTGCAAATTACACTTCAATTCCAGCACAGTGTTTCAGAGAACAATAAGTAGATATGGAGGTCGGAGACTATTTAAGTTCCATCCCCCCCCCCCCCCCCCCCCCCCCCCCCCCCAAAGAAAACAAAGAAGTATATATATGAAACATATAAATTAGGAATTATATGGACTCCTCCCGTGTCGCCCCTGCGCGGCGACCGGGGGGAACCCTAGCGCCGCCGCGTCCTCGTCCCTCCCCCGACCTTTCCTCCTCACCGCCGTCGGGCAAAGCTCGGTCGGCATCGGCGGCGGCGGGATCTCTTCTCCCACGGCTCGCTGGATCTGGCGCGGGCGGATCGCGGCGGCGGTTGGCGGCGCTCTGCTGACGGGGCACGCCGGCGCGGGCTTGGGGGCGACGGCAGGGCTCACGCTCGCGGTTTCCCCTGGTGTGCGTGGGAGTTCGCTCGGGGCGCTCGGCGGCGGCCCTCGGCAAGTGGTGGCGGGCGTTGGGCTCTCAGCGGCGCTCCGGCGTGTGCAGGCGGATCCCTGTGCGCGGTTGGCGGCTCCGTCTCTAACCCGGACGGCGCGGGGGATGGCGGCGGCCCGGCGTGGCCGGCGATCTGGATGCGGTGGTGCCGACGGCTCGCTGATCTGCCGGTGCTCCAGTGTTCTGCCTGGTGGTGCTGGTGGTGACGGCGGCCCGTGCACGAGAGTTGGATCCCTTCAAACTGATCTGGGTGAAAACTTGCCTTCGGCGTCTGCTAAGGCCGGCGGTGACGGCGCTATCTGCGTCGTTCCCTTCTTGAAGGCATCGCCGTGGAGAAGTTCAAGGCCACTCTCTGCTACCTCTGGGGGAAACCCTAGATCGGATGATCGGATGACGGCGGCGCTCTGGTGTCGTTCCTCCCTTGGGGGCGTCATTCTTGGAGGTACACACGTGATCGAGGGACCAGAGGACGGATTCTTTGGTGGAGCGGTGCTTCATCCTACACACTGATGTCGACGGATCTTTGACGGCGCGGCACAGTGCAGATTCGGAGTTCGCTGTGGGAGGATGGACTCGCGCAGGAGGACGACGCTGTCGGGCGTCGTGGGGGCGTCGATGGCAGAGAGACCTGGCACGATACATGCAACAGTACAGCTCTGAAGATGGATTGGTGGCAGGTGGCTGCGGCGGCCTCATACCCGGCAGGCGTCCTGGTTGAGGAATGCACCGGACTGGTAGGTGCCCCATACCCGGCAGGCGTCCTGGTTGGGACCTCAGGTATTAGATGTTTAGGTTTGGCTGCGATGTCTGTTTGGTATTAGGCCCAGACTATCTGCGCCTCCTCATCAATTGGATAGGTGTAGCGACAGTTGTTGCTTAGACGGTGGCTTTAGTCTTGCTGTTGTATGGCTTTATAAGGTCTTGTGAGAATAATTAATAAAGTGGCCGTATGCATCACCCAGATGCAGAGGCCGGGGGTCATCCTCCTTTTCTAAAAAAAAACTTAGGAGTTATCAAAGTTTATAAATCATCATGTGACCTAGAGTATGGTAAAAATGACACAAGCAAAGATACTTGCAAATATGTGTATATACTCGAAGTATAGTGTATAAATAGGTCAAGCAACTAAGTTCTTTGTCACGTACGTACTCACCTCACGTCTACAAGAACTTACAAATATCAGTTATCATATTAGCCAAACTATTTTAAAATACCTCGATCAATATATCTACATATACATTCACATGGACGTAGATATATAGATGGATCATATCATATCAGGTAGGGTGTGTTCAGTTGGGTATGAGCTTGAAGTGGGGCTTCTGCATGGACGGGGTTGGGTCGTAGGTGCCGTAGTCACTGGTGGTGACGTCCTTGAGCATCCGGGAGTGCACCAGCTGTGCCATAGCTTCGTCCTGGACCTCTCCTTGCTGACCAAGAGACTCCTGATCTACTATGAAGCTCGGCCGCTGTCTCCCTGAAAACAGCAGAATCATCCATCAAACCTTGTAAAAAGCCTAACAACTCAGAAGAAAGTGCATCTGTTTTCTCATGACCCAGACCCACAGCATGCATGGATCACCTAATTATTAAGCCACAGCTCGGCATCTTGTTCCCTTCAAATCTGTTGATGCATTTGTAACAGTAAGAAGCAAAATACATGTCGTGGCCATGTGAGCTAGGACCTAGGCAGGAACTGCACTGCACTATACTGCACTACATCACATGTAGATGCAAGAGGTTGAAGCAGGAGGAAACTAGATCAAGAACTTCTTAGATTCTTCGTCCAAAAGGGATTTCCTGGCTATCTAGAACGAAGAACAGCACAGTCACACGAACCTGCCAGGGAAGTGGAGAGCAGCAGCGCGAAGAAGGCGAGGGCGAAGAGGGAGGCGGATCTCCGGGGCATCCCCATCTCCGGGTTACTCACGCGATGCATGCGCTCTCGCTCCCTCAGTAGTAACGCATGGAAGGCGTGAACCAACGTCAGACGCTCGAGGTGACGGTGAAGCAGAGGCCTCTTCTTCTTCCACCTAGAAAGCAGAATATATAACTGGGTAGTTAGGCAATGCCTTACGCGCGGCGCGACAAATAATGCGAATCCCACTCACTGCCTCTGAGCAAGTTCCAAAGGGATGATGGAGGAATTTCGATGTTTTTCATTTGTTTTGCCTGCGGCAAAAGTGGAGGGCCGGCAGGTTCCGTATGGAGTTTTCAGGGCGGTTGGTCACCGTGGTCTCTGGTCTCTTGCTCGTTTTCAGCTCTGATAGTGGTTATTAGTAGTAGCAGGCAGTGGCTGACAAGTGCACCATGCCAAATGGCTTCTTTTGGTTAAAAACTAGGTGTGTTCTGCACTGTTTTTCTTTCCTTTTTCTGGCGCTGCTTTGCCGCGTGTTTTAGGGGACTGGCTAAGCTAATTAAGTGGTCTCTGGCTCTGGTTAGTGCCACCGGTGGTTGCATGACTAAAAGCCGGTCGTATTTGCAGGACGGATTCCCGGGTTCAGAATCAGATATCGATCGGCTTTCATCCATCAACATGCACGTTGCTACTTGGGGTAACTTAACTCTAGGGTCTTTATTAGGAGCATACCATGTGCTGAAAGCACAGCGCACCAAGTTTCTCCTCAGATCCAGCAAGCCTAGCATGCATCTCTTTCAGAAATCCACCACCATGACACACCCTAAATCGTCTCTACACGCCCAAGCAGGCAATTCATCTTTGGCTCGCACGAAAGGTAAATCGATCCTTGACGCCGTTTCTCGCGCCAACATTTTTGTCGTGACCGATGAACCGGGGAATCATACGAGATAAAAAGCAAACCATTTACATGGTTCGAAAGAAAAGCAAACCTTTGAGTGTTAATAATGGCAAGTAGGCTGAGATGAGGGTAACAGCAGTGGGACAGTGTACTGCATTGTTCAGGGTGTGTGCATGGATCACATACATAGGGCTAGACAATGGGCAGTGCTCAGGCATGTCCTCTCTCTGTCACCATGCTTTCAGTCGGTTAGCATATTCCATCACCATGCCAGAGGAACAGCTGAAAGGTAAATCTGTCGATCCGACGCTCCTCGGTCGCGCACGCTCGCGGCTCGCGTGACGGAATAGAACTGCGAGACAAGGAGAATTTCAAAACCTGATTTGAGTGGGTGAGACGGCTGAGGAGAGATAGTGCTCCTGATGATGCCCAGGTAGAAAGTAGCAGGCAAGCACACTGTGGTCAGGAGCCAGTACCAGTAGTGGAGCATAAAGCTAGAGCACCACTACGAGCATACACACAAAGTATTCGATCGGATGCCGTCTTTACGGGCGAGCAGACCCTAATTAGACACACATGTTGGCGACGGCAAAGCCATGGCCGTGCTTTTGGTTTGCCTTTAATTTGCTTTGCCATACCCTCCTCCTGTGATCCATTCATCTTTGTGTGCAGTGTAGCTAAAGATGGTTGAGTGTGATCAGGGATCTGCGTGTGGGGCTGCGAGATTTGGACCTGACAGTTTTAGGGGCACTCAGTGGGCATCATGGGATCAAAGCTGCTTTTGTTTCTGTGTAGTGCGTTGGGGCAGACCAAGCACTGGTGGTGGACAATACATGCTTTAATTCTTGCGTGGTTTCATGGGCACAAAGAATGCAAGCGGCGAACGTGAAAGTTTAAAGGCACATTTGATTAGTACTAGTAACCAAAAAATCTATCAAAGCATAGCAGGAGGTCATGACAATCAAGTCAGCAAAACAAGCACATTCATTATCAAGACAAACTTGATGCCAAACTTGAAGTCACCTGCATATTCTCCATATCATATATGTAGGTATACATCGAGGACTACGTTGACTCCTACAAAATAAGTTCACCTCTGCAAAGTTGATGTTGACTTTATTCCATGAGAAACATGTATGTAAATATCTTTATCATTCTGGAAACAGGTGGGTTGCATCTCTCACCCTCAAGTCCTAGAGAACACATCCAAATTCGAAATATTCAAACAATAAACCTGGAAGTGAGAGGAGAAGATTTTTCTTTCTTGTCAAGTTGTCATGCAAGTTCATTCTGACGATATTCCCAGCATATCCATCAGAGGACCCAACACCTCTCTGCAAAATATGTGTTGTCTATAATCGATCATTTGCAAGAAATATATCTGTGATTACAGCATAAAGATTAAGGCATCTTATGAAGGAATTTCGTAAAACATAGCAAATGTTCTAGCAAAATGCATCGGCAAGTAAAAAAGAAACAGATAAGTTTTTGGCATCAACTGCAAAAGGGCGAGTGCACCTTCGTTTGCAAATATCACATAAATTTTCAATCCAATCAAATTTAGTATATACATTCACTTTACATTTTACCAGACGTAATTTGGAAATAATCTATGGTAAACCAGTAAATGAATAAATCAGAAAAAAATACAGTAGTAACTCAGTTTGTACTACAAAGTTACAAAATCTAAGAAAATGCTTACAATCAGAAATTTATTAACCAAGTTCTCCTATCATGCAAGTAATGTCCCTGCAAACCATGTAGTTTGAATCCACAACTTTAAACCATGTAAACTATTACTAGTACAAAAGGTTTTGTGGTGGTTTTGGTACACAATCCTCAGGCGGTTTTGTCTACCGTCTCTTGCAAACCAGAGCTACTACTTGCATTATTGGAGGTGGTTGAGAAACCAACTGGGGAAATACCCACCTCAACAGTCGGTTCTTGCGACAGAACCGACTAGGATGATTTACAATCTCAGTAGCCTCTGCTCGAAGAACCGATTAGGATTAGAAAAGTTAGCGGCCATAGTTGGTTTCATGTATAAAACTGACTAGAATATTAATTAGTATTCTAGTCAGTCTCTCCTACAAAATTGGCTGTAGTGATTAACAAAACCTCAGGCTCGTGAAGTTGATCCTAATATTAAGATAAGAGTACTATATTTTGCCTTTATCAAGAAGGATAGCAACAATAAACCAGTTGTAGCTACATATGGTTTTAATATCTCTTAGTTAACTGATGTTACAGGCTCAAAATGCAGAAGTTTATTGATGGGTGTATGCATCGATTGATGCAGAGGCAGAGAGTTTAAACCTCCTTTTCCAAAAAAAAGTATCTCTTACCTTTTATTGAAGTGAAAAAGGATACAATGCGGCTCGTGGAGACGTTCTTTTGCTTTGTTTAACTTGACTGTAGTATGAAGCATCCGATGGTGCTGGCATCCAAAGCTTTCGGATTGAACATGCCAAACAGGTCCTCCTAAGGAACCATCAATTCACTCTGATTGTTGTGGAGGAAGCCCTCAAGTTTAATAAGTGCAATCAACGAGGCTTGCAGACTCTTATGCCTTTTTTGAAATTGTCAATGTAATACTTGTGCAAGGAGGTACAAGCTTGTGGGTCATATATCTCGCCTTATGTACAAGTGGTTTCACGGGCTTGTACGCCATGACTACGTCTAGTAGTGATAAGTCTTCTTTTTAAATGTTGGCAAGTGAGCTGCCAAATCCATTGATTAGTAAGCGTATTATAAGAACACCCTTAAAAAGGAATGCACCGCATAGAGGTGAGTGACAAAAAATAAGAAATAAAATGTTGCTCGGTTTATTGAGGGAACCGTGCGGATACCTGAACAACACCTAGCTACACTAGACCTGCATCTATCTAAGCTATTAGTGGGCTGGTTTGAACTATTGATTTACTGAATCGAGTGAAGCTGTGTTACGTAACATATAGGTCGCCAAGGCCTAGAAGTACAAGTGATCGCCCTAACGGTTACTCTCAAACTCACTACTTGAGTGACGAAAGTCACTTAGCTTCTTTAATAGGGCTTGCCAAAGAACCCCTCCGGGGCCCCGGAAAGAGGAAGAAGGAGATAGAGCAAAGGTCTCCTCTTTCTATCCGCTCTTCCCGGCATGTAGAGATCCGATTGGGCTTATAGTTTAATTGGTTGAAACGTACCGCTCATACAAAACGCCAGAAGGCCAACATGTACACCCTATCGGACACTCGAGCGCCTTCACCGCTACCAGAGTACACATCAAAAACCGTCGTATTAATGTGGGCTGCCACAAGCATATCCGCAAACCTTGATGATACTGGAGAGGAACGCTATGTCCAATAGAGCGAACCTAGATTGCTCTGAGCCCATGAGTTTAGCAAATATAACTCCCTGTATGTGGAGGGTGCTCCTGATGTCATCATGGAGATGTCACGCTAGCCATTGCCGACCATCTTCACGAGCCCTAAGTCCCTCTGATGGAGCCTAACTCCAAGACGATGCCACCGAGAGGAAACACGACATCGAGCAAAACCAATTGCGTCGCCATCATCCGATCCGAGAGACCGGATTTAGGGTTTTCTTCGAAGCATGTTTGTCAAGGGAGGGGAGGAATGCAACATCGATGCCTCCAATAAGGGAATGGAGCCTGCAAGAGCCACCATCGACGACTCAGCCGGAGTACGGCTTTAGCCGGAAGCCTCACTCGCCCAAACTCATGATTCAGACAGCCCATCCGGCCTACCACCTCCACGACAGGCAAGCACCATGCCACATCTCTCCCATGCACATCCCAGAGATGGCACACCACAAGGATCCTCGCCGCAAGCCCATAGAAACACAGATTGGGCTCTGTCGCCTACGGATCTCACTCCTCTGCCTACCCCAGAGTCTATGCAAAACTACTGCTTCAACCACGTCGCTGGATCGATCGGTGTCATGCCGGCTGACCCAGGTCCAGGCAACCCCACTTTGGCTACCACGGGATCGTCTTGGCGGGTTTTGTGCGCAAGCCAACAAGGTCGGCATCCGTGGCAACAAAGGACCACCATGGCCTCCACGCTGCATGCGGTAGTGCGCGCGCTCCTATACATGCCTGGCGCACCTCCAAGCACCTCTCAGCACCCGCGCCGCATGGGGTCAATGATGCCTAGCTGCCAACCCACAAAGCCCAGATGGGGCCCAGGTGTTGAGGCCCTAGCTCCCCCACAGCGCCAGCACACACCACATCACCATGCACTAGCAATGCATGCGACTCTACGCCAACCCGGCCGATGCACCGGCTAGCACCGATCAGCCCCCGTCCATACGCCACAGCACGCGCCACCTGATGTCTACTACACAACCTTCTTCTTGTAGACGTTGTTGGGCCTCCAAGTGCAGAGGTTTGTAGGACAGTAGCAAATTTCCCTCAAGTGGATGACCTAAGGTTTATCAATCCGTGGGAGGTGTAGGATGAAGATGGTCTCTGTCAAACAACCCTGCAACCAAATAACAAAGAGTCTCTTGTGTCCCCAACACACCCAATACAATGGTAAATTGTATAGGTGCACTAGTTCGGCGAAGAGATGGTGATACAAGTGCAATATGGATGGTAGATATATGTTTTTGCAATATGAAAATATAAAAACAGCAAGATAGCAAGTGGTAAAAGTGAGCACAAACGGTATTGCAATGCTAGGAAACAAGGCCTAGGGATCATACTTTCACTAGTGCAAGTTCTCTCAACAATAATAACATAATTGGATCATATAACTATCCCTCAACATGCAACAAAGAGTCACTCCAAAGACACTAATAGCGGAGAACATTCGAAGAGATTATGGTAGGGTACGAAACCACCTCAAAGTTATTCTTTCGGATCGATCTTATTCAAGAGTTCATACTAGAATAACACCTTAAGACACATATCAACGAAAACCCTAATGTCACCTAGATACTCCAATGTCACCTCAAGTATCCGTGGGTATGATTATATGATATGCATCACACAATCTCAGATTCATCTATTCAAACCAACACAAAGTACTTCAAAGAGTGCCCCAAAGTTTCTACCGGAGAGTCAAGACGAAAACGTGTGCCAACCCCTATGCATAGGTTCATGGGCGGAACCTGCAAGTTGATCACCAAAACATACATCAAGTGGATCACGTGAATATCCCATTGTCACCACAGATAAGCACGACAAGACATACATCAAGTGTTCTCAAATCCTTAAAGACTCAATCCGATAAGATAACTTCAAAGGGAAAACTCAATCCATTACAAGAGAGTAGAGGGGGAGAAACATCATAAGATCCAACTATAATAGCAAAGCTCGCGATACATCAAGATCGTAGCACCTCAAGAACACGAGAGAGAGAGATCAAACACATACCTACTGGTACATACCCTCAGCCCCGAGGGTGAACTACTCCCTCCTCGTCATGGAGAGCGCCGGGATGATGAAGATGACCACCGGTGAGGGATCCCCCCTCTGGCAGGGTGCCGAAACAGGGTCCCGATTGGTTTTTGGTGGCTACAGAGGCTTGCGGCGGCGGAACTCCCAATCTATTCTGCTCCCCAATGGTTTTAGGGTATATTGATATATATAGGCGAAAGAAGTCGGTCAGGGGAGCCACGAGGGGCCCACGAGGGTGGAGGGCCCGCCCAGGGGGGTGGGCGCGCCCCTGCCTCGTGGCTTCCTTGTTGCTTCCCTTACGTATACTCCAAGTCTTCTGGATTGCTTCCGTTCCAAAAATAACTCTCCCGAAGGTTTCATTCCGTTTGGACTCCGTTTGATATTCCTTTTCTGCAAAACACTGAAACAAGGGAAAAAGGAGAAACTGGCACTGGGCTCTGAGTTTATAGGTTAGTCCCAAAAATAATATAAAAGTGCATAGTAAAGCCCATAAACATCCAAAACAGATGATATAATAGCATGAATACTTCATAAATTATAGATACATTGGAGACGTATCAGCATCCCCAAGCTTAATTCCTGCTCGTCCTCGAGTAGGTAAATAATAAAAGAAAGAATTTATGAAGTGTGAATGCTAGCAGGTGCACAAGTTTGATCAATGATAATTTCAATCACCTTTTCTAGCATCATTATATGTCATAACAGTAGCTCATATCATTAAACTTTGCATGATCAAGTGACAAACTATTCACATGTTAAAGTATAGATCATAAACTTTCTTGAAAACTAACAAACCGTGTTATTAGTCATCAAACAATTAGAATTCATCTTATTTTCAGGAAGAGTCTATGTCAGAGCTTTGATTTCGCAAACTTCACATACTCAACTATCATTTAGTCTTCCATGATTGCTACCACTCAAAGCATATTTTTAGAACAAATAGTATTCATCGAACACAGAGAAAGATAGGGGCTTAATGTTTCGCCTCCCAACCTTTTACCTCAAGGGTAATGTCAACAGTAATAATTCATGCTCAAATATATTTGAATGGCCATATATGCTTAGATCTTTCCATCACATGATGCTTGCCAACTAAAGAGTAGGTTGGAATGAGAAGGAATACTACTGACTCTTGCATAAAAGTAAAAGATAGGCCCTTCGCAAAGGGAAGCAGGGATTTGTAGAGGTGCCAGATCTTGAAGCAAAAACAGAGATGAAAATAATTTTGAGAGGTGTGCTTTCATTGTCAACATAACGACCAAGAGTTCCCAATATCTTCCATACTAGATACATCATAGGCGGTTCCCACGCAGAAAGGTAAAGATTTTACTCCCCCTCCACCAACATTCACACTCCACGGCTTGTCCGAAACAATGGGTGCCGTCCAACTATCAACATTCCTGGGGGAGTTTGTTTAAATTATTTGCGAATTTGTTTTTCATCTTTTGATCATAGGACTGGGCATCCCAGTTACAAGCCATTTTCTCGTGAATGATGAGCGGAGTCCACTCATCGTGAGAATAACCCACCTAGCATGGAAGATACTGACAGCCCCTAGTCGCTACATGAGCGATTCGGGCATACAAAACAGATTATTATTTGAAGATTTAGAGTTTGGCACATGCAAATTTACTTGGAACGGCAGGTAAATACTGCATATAGGTAGATATGGTGGACACTCATGGAAGAAACTTGGTTCAAGGAATTTGGATGCACAAGCAGTATTCCCGCTTAGCACAGATATTTTGGTTAGCAAAGGATTCTAAATAGCAAGCACCACATGTTAGAGGATCCATAACAATATAACTTCTATACAAATATACCCAAGCATAACTCATTATGTTGTCTTCTTTGTCCAACTTCAACTAATTTTCTCAGGTTTGAAAATAATTAATGGGGCTCACAATCATAGAAGATGTCCAAGATAGCATATTTATATGTGAAATCTCTCTTTCTTCAATATTATTTCATGAATTGTTCAAGTGACCAATACAATGTTTGCTAACCTTCAATAAATTTACCACCTCTACTTCTTATATGTGAAGTCATTACTCCCCATGGGATAAGCATATGAAACATATATAATTTCAGATTTATGACATTCAAATCATTCAACCATTTACTCATAGGATATAAGTGAAGCACACGAGTAAATGGCAAACTACTCCAAAAAGATATAAGTGAAGATCAATGAGTAGTTAAATAATTATGTAGCTATGTGAAGACTCTCTCTCATTTAAGAATTTCAGATCTTGGTATTTTATTCAAACAGCGAGCAAAACAAAATAAAACGACATTTCAAGGATAACACTCATCATGTGAAGAAGCAAAAACTTAGGCTCAACCGATACTAACCGATAATTGTTGAAGAAGAAAGGTGGGATGCCTACCGGGGCATCCCCAAACTTAGATGCTTGAGACTTCTTGAAATATTATCTTGTGGTGCCTTGGGCATTCCCAAGCTTGAGCTTTTGTGTCTCCTTAATTCCTCTCATATCACGGTTTCCTAAATCTCGAAAGCTTCATCCACACCAAACTCAACAAGAACTCGTGAGATAAGTTAGTATAAACCAATGCAAAAACCTTATCATTTTCTACTGTAACAAATCACTAAAACATTATTCAACATTGCATACTAAATGTCTCTGCATATTTAATACTCCTATCCTCAAATAGAATCATTAAACAAGCAAACATATGTAAACAATGCAAACATAACAGCAATCTGCCAAAACAGTACAGTCTGTAAAGAATGCAAGATTCGTCATACTTCCCTAACTCCAAACATTATGAAAGAAAATTCCCACTGTAGTAAATGTATCAGAGCTTATTATGCAAAAGGTTTCAACATTTTATCACATTCTGACTTTTCTAGGAAATTTTTGCAACAGCGGTAAACTTTCTGTTTTGAAACAGCAACATGTATACTTGCAAAATAAGCATGGTAAAAGCTATCCTTGACATTTTTATTGAAACTAGAGATGAAAAACATTATTCTAAATAACAGCAAGCAAATACTAACAAAACATAATGACGCTCCAAGCAAAACACATATCATGTGATGAATAAAAATATAGCTCCAAGTAAAGTTACCGATGAACGAAGAAGAAAGAGGGGATGCCATCCGGGGCATCCCCAAGCTTAGGCTCTTGGTGGTCCTTGAATATTACCTTGGGGTTCCTTGGGCATCCCCAAGCTTAGGCTCTTGCCACTCCTTATTCCATAGTCCATCGAATCCTTACCCAAAACTTGAAAACTTCACAACACAAAACTTAACAGAAAACTCGTAAGCTCCGTTAGTATAAGAAAATAAATCACCACATAGGTACTGTTGTGAACTCATTCTAAATTCATATTGGTGTAATATCTACTGTATTCCAACTTCTCTATGGTTCATACCCTCCGATACTACTTATAGATTCATCAAAATAAGCAAACATCACATAGAAAACAGAATCTGTCAAAAAGAGAACAGTCCGTAGTAATCTGTATCAAACGTATACTTCTGTAACTCCAAAAATTCTGAAATAAATTGGTGGACCTGAGGAATTTGTCTAGTAATCATCTGCAAAAATAATCAACTAAATAGCACTCTCCAGTAAAAAGTTTTAGCTAATCTCGTGAGCGCTAAAGTTTCTGTTTTTTACAGCATGATCATAAAGACTTCACCCAAGTCTTCCCAAAGGTTCTACTTGGCACAAACACTAATTAAAACACAAAACCACATCTAAACGGAAGCTATATGGATTATTTATTCCTAAACAGAACCAAAAAGCAAGAAACTAAAATAAAGTTGGGTTGCCTCCCAACAAGCGCTAACATTTAACGCCCCTAGCTAGGCATGATGATTTCAATGATGCTCACATAAAAGATGAGAATTGAAACATAAAGAGAGCATCATGAAGAATATGACTAGCACATTTAAGTCTAACCCACTTCCTATGCATAGGGATTTTGTGAGCAAACAACTTATGGGAACAAGAATCAACTTGCATAGGAAGGTAAAACAAGCATAACTTTAAAACTTTAAGCACATAGAGAGGAAACTTGATATTATTGCAACTCCTACAAGCATATGTTCCTCCCTCATAATAATTTTCAGTAGCATCATGAATGAATTCAACAATATAACCAGCACCTAAAGCATTCTTTTCATGATCTACTTGTACAGAAATTTTACTACTCCCCACATAAGCAAAATTCTTCTCACTCGGAATAGTAATGGGAGCAAACTCAACAAAATAACTATCATATGATTGAAAATTAAGATCAAGATGACAAGTTTTGTGGTTATCATTATTCTTTAAAGCATACGTGTCATCACAATAATCATCATAGATAGGAGACATGCTTTCATCATAGTAAATTTGCTCATCAAAGCTTGGGGGATAAAAAATATCATCTTGATCAAACATAGCTTCCCCAAGCTTGTGGCTTTGCATATCATTAGCATCATGGATATTCAAGGAATTCATACTAACAACATTACAATCATGCTCACCATTCAAATATTTAGTGCCAAACATTCTAATGCATTCTTCCTCTAGCAATTGAGCACAATTATCGGAATCCTTATTTTCACGGAAGACATTAAAAAGATAAAGCATATGAGGCACCCTCAATTCCATTTTTTTTGTAGTTTTCTTTTATAAACTAAACTAGTGATAAAACAAGAAACTAAAATATTCGATTGCAAGATCTAAAGATATACCTTCAAGCACTCACCTCCCCGGCAACAGCGCCAGAAAAGAGATTGATGTCTACTACACAACCTTCTTCTTGTAAACGTTGTTGGGCCTCCAAGTGCAGAGGTTTGTAGGACAGTAGCAAATTTCCCTCAAGTGGATGACCTAAGTTTATCAATCCGTGGGAGGTGTAGGATGAAGACGGTTTCTCTCAAACAACCCTGCAACCAAATAACAAAGAGTCTCTTGTGTCCCCAACACAACCAATACAATGGTAAATTGTATAGGTGCACTAGTTCGGTGAAGAGATGGTGATACAAGTGCAATATGGATGATAGATATAGGTTTTTGAAATCTGAAAATATAAAAACAGCAAGGTAGCAAGTGGTAAAAGTGAGCACAAACGGTATTGCAATGGTAGGAAACAAGGCCTAGGGTTCATACTTTCAGTAGTGCAAGTTCTCTCAACAATAATAACATAATTGGATCATATAACTATCCCTCAACATGCAACAAAGAGTCACTCCAAAGACACTAATAGCGGAGAACATTCGAAGAGATTATGGTAGGGTACGAAACCACCTCAAAGTTATTCTTTCGGATCGATCTTATTCAAGAGTTCGTACTAGAATAACACCTTAAGACACATATCAACCAAAACCCTAATGTCACCTAGATACTCCAATGTCACCTCAAGTATCCGTGGGTATGATTATACGATATTCATCACACAATCTCAGATTCATCTATTCAAACCAACACAAAGTACTTCAAAGAGTACCCCAAAGTTTCTACCGGAGAGTCAAGACGAAAACGTGTGCCAACCCCTATGCATAGGTTCATGGGCGGAACCCGCAAGTTGATCACCAAAACATACATCAAGTGGATCACGTGAATATCCCATTGTCACCACAGATAAGCACGACAAGACATACATCAAGTGTTCTCAAATCCTTAAAGACTCAATCCGATAAGATAACTTCAAAGGGAAAACTCAATCCATTACAAGAGAGTAGAGGGGGAGAAACATCATAAGATCCAACTATAATAGCAAAGCTCGCGATACATCAAGATCGTAGCACCTCAAGAACACGAGAGAGAGAGAGAGATCAAACACATAGCTACTGGTACATACCCTCAGCCCCGAGGGTGAACTACTCCCTCCTCGTCATGGAGAGCGCCGGGATGATGAAGATGGCCACCGGTGAGGGATCCCCCCTCCGGCAGGGTGCCGAAACAGGGTCCCGATTGGTTTTTGGTGGCTACAGAGGCTTGCGGCGGCGGAACTCCCGATCTATTCTGCTCCCCGATGGTTTTAGGGTATATTGATATATATAGGCGAAAGAAGTCGGTCAGGGGAGCCACGAGGGGCCCACGAGGGTGGAGGGCGCGCCCCCCTGCCTCGTGCCTTCCTCGTTGCTTCCCTTACGTATACTCCAAGTCTTCTGGATTGCTTCCGTTCCAAAAATAACCCTCCCGAAGGTTTCATTCCGTTTGGACTCTGTTTGATATTCCTTTTCTGCGGAACACTGAAACAAGGGAAAAAACAGAAACTGGCACTGGGCTCTGGGTTAATAGGTTAGTCCCAAAAATAATATAAAAGTGCATAGTAAATCCCATAAACATCCAAAACAGATAATATAATAGCATGAATACTTCATAAATTATAGATACGTTGGAGACGTATCAGCATCCCCAAGCTTAATTCCTGCTCGTCCTCGAGTAGGTAAATGATAAAAGAAAGAATTTATGAAGTGTGAATGCTAGCAGGTGCACAAGTTTGATCAATGATAATTTCAATCACCTTTTCTAGCATCATTATATGTCATAACAATAGCTCATATCATAAAACTTTGCCCATAAACATCCAAAACAGATAATATAATAGCATGAATACTTCATAAATTATAGATACGTTGGAGACGTATCACCACCGCAAGGCCAAGCTGCCTTGCACATCACTACCTCACGAGCGGGAAGGGAGGGCCTGTCGGCGACGAGGGAGTAGGGACAGAGGTGGGGTGGTTGTCCAGCGGTGGATGGGTTCATGCCTGCGCACCTGGGGGGAGCAAGGCGTTTTATTGCTGTAGGTATTGTGGCAACTCTTTTTCTGAGGTGTACAATGCTTGTAGCTTTTCCATGCTCATTTCCTTGCTATCTTGACCCTTATCAAGTCTTTTTCACTCACTTTGCTTGTTTTTTTGTCTATCAAGATTCATGGGGGTGGGGGTCAATCTTGTGGTGCAAGAATGCTCCCACCATTATTCTCAGGAAGTGTAGCACCGGTAGGGTAAGCTATTGATCTACCTCGTCGAGACTGTAAGGGTTGGGCATCGATGTGGATTGTTAAGGATGACTCGGAAATGTGTAGGGGCACATAGGTGCGGGGCACGCATGCATACGGCCACCCATTTCCTTCAAGATTGGTGCAATATTTATGTCATTAGCCCTTAATTGCTGCACAAGGGTCAATGCATGCCAACTTTTGGCAGAGTTGCATGCCACCCATGCCCCACCTCCTATACTTTTTCATTTTATCTCCAAATTTGAATATATTGTATCTTTTGAACCGAAAGTCCAAATTAAGATTTGTTTGCATATTTGTGTTCAATGCAACAAGTACTTTCAAACTAGACCAATTTTCAATACATTTTAACCACATTTTAAAATTTACTAAGTTTCAAGTATTAAAATTTGATAGTCGTAATATTAAGTTATTACAAAATTCATCTATTTTGGAAAAGTTTCATTTGCTTTGGGGGTTTAGGGTTTAAGCTTTAATTTTTGAAACTTGCTAAATTTATCATTCATTTCTGTCAAGTTTTAGTAGTTCAAACTTGGTGAAGTTTCAAAACTTGTTAAAATATATTCAAAAGTGGGTTTGCTTCAAAACCCTCATAACAAGTAACATGATTATGCAAACAAAATATAAATTAGATTTTTGATTCAAAATATATGATAAATTCAAATTTAGAAGTCAAAGGGGAAAAGCAAGGGAGGTGGGGGTGAGCAGAGGATGCACTCTCTGCCAAACGTTGTACAAAAAACTGCATGCATGTAGTAATTGTACTCTAATAACAAAACAAGTTTCCGACTCTTGACACAATCATGTGGCTACATGCATGCTCCCGCACGCCCATGCTACAAATCATCTCCTAAGGATGACATCTCATTGCAACCACTAGATAAATTCGCCTCTCGTCTAGCCGAGAGTGGTAATTTCTTAAACATAATAAGTGCCAAGAAAAACGTTGTGGACAACCGAACCTCCCTTTGAAGGATGGACTAGGACCCAAGCAACTTCCACGTCATCATAGGGGCTAGCGTGGATGGTTGCGATTCACCGAGATCTTCTCTTAAGGCTTTCATGGTATCTTTTTTTTTCTTCTTTGTCAATTTTTTTCTTAGTTCTCTGTCATTCGAACTTCTCGACAAAGTCTCATTATGGGCATATTCCATAGAGCTATTCCTCCTTAGGTACTTAAGGTTTCCCAAGCCCTCTTAGAACACATCTCCTTTGAAGCGGCTAGCCTTAGCTGCTTCATCGAGCTCCACCTTAAAAGCAAGACATTGTCATGCAAACATAGCACGGGAAAGAAATCCGAAAGCAATGGTTGAATTTCTTGACATCTCATCAAGTGATTGTGGGCCTCGCCATTCGTGAGGTTACTAAAATCAAGCATGTTTCTGTAACCGAGGAGGTTTCAGAGGCCCTTGGTCTCGTTCAGCATCTTGTCCCCTCAAATATGTTGTGTGTAAATTTTGGGGTTTATTTGGAGGTTGTTGCCTCCTCTTTTTCTTGTTCCCATTTCTTGGCCATGAGTGGCGGAGCTAGAACAAGGTCGAGTGGGCCGTGGCCCGCCTAGCCCATGACTTTTTTCCTGTTGTATACCTACTTTTGGGCCATGAAAAAACAAGGCCAATACGTATTTCCTCTAGCTGGCCCGCCCCAACTACTTGGGCCAAGCTCCCCAACTGTTAGCCATGCCGGCATACCCAATAGTATGCAGATGGTCGAGTGCATGTTTAGTTGGCGAGTTCCTTATGTGCCAATATTTTTGCTTGGAATTCCTTGGTGGTCTTCTAGCGCACGAATTCATCCAACACTTCCTCCTTAATATATGTGCATTGGCCAACGGAAAAAAAATAGATCAATGAACTCCGTCACCAATGTATTCTTCGATCCACTCCTTGAATGCATTTGAAGTAGTCAAAATAGTTGCTCGTTCGGCAGGCTTCTCGTATTCATCATTTAAGAGAAAGTATCCCATGATCTCTTTAATGATGGCCATGCGTTGATTCTTGACACGCTTCTAGTGATAACCGGTGAAGCGCACTCATCCACGTGTCTCGACCGAATAATGTAAAACTTCCTATCATTATCTAGTGAATTCATAACCTCATTGAACCTATTGATTGTGGACCCTCGCATGATTGTTTTGTTTCGTAGGAATGATAGTCTAGGTGACGAATGAGAGCTTGAACTATCCCTCCACAAGCGTCAAATGTAAAAAAGTAATTAGTTCATGTTATACACTTATAAGTGATTAAATCTAAATATTTGGTATATATTGAAAGCAAAATTTAAACATTAAGAGTTATATTATGTAATATTATATCCACTAACCATTATATCCACAAAAACCATAAATATATACGCTAAATTAAATCTGTCATATCTTCAAAATCATTTATATCGAGAAATATATACAATGAATCCATCCTATCAACAACTATATCCACTAATTATACAAAAATAAAACAACTATATCCACTAATCATATAAAAAACTATAAAGAGTATCCACCAATCATACGACTAAATCCAGTAATCATAAACTAATGCACCAAATCCATCTTATCAACAACTATATCAACTAAGCATACAAAAAATTATGAACTATAAATACACGATAATACAATAAAAATACATAAAAGTGCTTGTATCTCCCCCCTTTGTCCGTGGTGGGCAAGAGAGGTTGCATCGCCGACGTCGTAGCATCAGCTTTGTGGCTAGTTTGGTAAAAGAGTTGGCAACATGTTCATTAGAAGATATGAACCAAACATCGAGAGTTTTGAGTGCACTTGGGAAGTAGGATATCACCTCCTTAAGAAGTGACTGAATTTAAGCTACTTCAGCATCATTATTTACACGGGTCTTATATTCTTCTTCTGCGCTGGAACGGAAGGAGACTGTTGGCTGCTATCTTGAGGTCCAACATATAAAAGGATGGCCCAAAATACAGCGCAAAGCCGAATGATCACTAGATTAATAATCTTGGTAATTAAGCTTTTCACATCTTGTGGAAATTCAAATTTACAACCTTAAATGTATACACAACTTTGCTCCAATTTTTTTGGGGAAAAATCGCTCCAATCTAACCAGAGTTGGTATCGGTGGCTCTTTGGTGATATGACAATGTGAGACACAAAGCACACACTACTAAAAATCCAAAGTTCACACTAACAATGATGAAACTAGAAATTATTATTCTTTTTCACAGATCAACAATACGAATTAACAAAATTATGGCTTAAATTCGATTGAATGCTACAAAAGTTTATGGAAGTGTTTGTAGTGGCGGCCTGGGGGATATGGAAGGAGAGAAACGACAAGTTGTTCAGAGGGATTCCTCCGTCTCTTCGCTCGTGGAAGGCTCGATTCAAGGAGGACTTTAGCTTACTAGTCCACAGGTCTCCGCAGAGAGAGTCTGCTTTTATTACTTCCTTTGCTGATTCACTCTAGCCCCCCTCTGCCTTTCGTGGGTGTTCGTTGTTTTGCCCCTTGAGATATATTGTAAGTTTGTGCAACCTTGTACAGCCTCCCCCCCCCTCATGTAATTATGGACTCCTAACCTTTTAACCATCTAATATAAAAGTCAGTGGGAGGTTTTTCCCACTGTCCTGGTTCCTCAAATTTTTTTTTTGAGGATCAACCTATATTCTTAGTAGGAAAACAAAAAACATAAATTGAGAAATTGGGGTGCTCAAGTTAGGGTTGTTGATTAGCGTGGCGAGATATGGCCACAGTGATGAGTGTAGATTTTGGAGGTCGAGCTCTAGTGAGCTCAGTATTTTAAAAATATCAAAAAACATAATTAAAAGTTTCAAACAAATCTGAAAAAATATATCCATGGATACATATAAGTATTCCGCAAGAACGTGTTAAATTTCTTAGAAAAGTTTTGTGATTTGTAGGCTGTACAAAAAAATTCTGGCCCAATAACAAAAATAAAAGGCCCATTTAAAAATGCATATTTGTCGTTTTTGTGTGCACCACATGTAAAAGTATAATGCTGTGAAATTTTGCACATATGTAGTCTGCACGTGTGTTGACAAATAAATTAAGAATTTTTCACACACCGAAAAAGTAAAATTTGAAAACGAGCTCATTGGAGCTCGGCCTTCGTTGGCATTTTTCGCACAGTGACCACCTATTGGACGTATGGATGCGCCAATAGGCTGACACTTCTCACAAGTTCAGGAGTACTGGGCCGACATGTTCTGGCGATGGCTCACTTGAACGATTTTCCTATCTTTTTTCTTTTCTTTTGAAAGCCTGGCTGTTGGATGTTTCTCTTCAGGTTTTTTCATTTTTCTTTAAAAAAATATTCGGTGTATTTTTAAAGGTAACATGTGTGTTGAATAATTGTTCCACATATGTTTAAAAATCACCGTAGATTTGTTTTTAGTTTGTCTTATAAAATGTTCACTGTATAGAAAAACATTCATCCTATACTAAAAAATTCCTCCATATAATATAAAATTTTCATCATATATTAGAAAAGGCACTATACAATACAATATATTCAGTCCGTATTGATAAAATATTCACCGTGTATTTAAGAGAAGAAAAAAAAGGAAGTAAAAAACCCCAGAAGAGAAAAATAATAAACATAAAACCGTACAAAACGGAAAGAAAAACCAACTGGAAAACCAAACAAATAACGTGCAATAGCTTATTGCAAGATATATTCACCTCTCGACTCTCGCATCCGCGTACATAGGCTGGACCAGCAAGGGCGCAACGAGTAACGATTCTCTTTATAGGACTTGCCTTCAGTGCGCAGTTTCTTTTTGGTTTCCAACCGTTTCTTGTTTGGTTTGGTGTTCTTTCATTGTTTATTTCTTATTTTTCTTCTCCTTATTTGTTGTTTTTCTTTGCGGGTTTCATCGGTTTTTCTTTCATTTTCTTTTCTTTGTTGTTTCAATTTATTATTTTAAATTTTATTTTGCATTTTGCATTTTATTTTCAAATACGTCTCTACTTTTTTAAATACAAGTTATACATTTTTCATATAGATGTGGAATATTTTTATGCAGATGTTAAACATTTTTCAAATACATGTTTGAATCAGTTTGTGAACACATATTAATATTTCTCAAATGGACACTAAATGTTTTTTAATGCTATGAAACATTTTTATTAAATTTTGCAAACATGGTATAAACTTTATTTTGAAAAATTCGCCAACATATTTTTGAAACGAGTGAACACTTTTTAAAGTTTCCATGTAATTTTTTTTGAATGGTATGAAGCATTTACTTAAATTTCGTGAACCTTTTTTTACATTGTATAAAAATGTCTCAAACATAGTTTTGAAATGTGAGAACAATTTTAGAAAATGCACGTATATTTTTTGAATACGGATTTTTTTAATTTATCCTAACACTTTTTTACATTTTTAAAATATTCATGAACTCTTTTCAGAAACCCAGTAACATTTTTTGAAGTGTTGAAACATTTTTCTAAAAGCGTGCAAATAAAAAAGTACATTGCATTATTATTAGTTTCATATTCACCGGTGGATTGTTAAATAGGAGTATTTATAGATGAATAATTTTTTGAAGTATATGCATTTAGAATATTTAGAAATTAAAAAAAATGAATATAAGTACCTGTGTGGCTGACGTTTGTGCACCTGCCTGGTTATGGACCTGGCCATTTAGTGAGTGCCTGAGTCTAGCGAAACGGGCGAGACAAAGGCCCCTCCCTAAAAACCGTACTACTATAATATACTTTTTGTCTAAAAAAATATAATATATATTTGTATATTGACTTATATAATACGGATTGGGGGGGGGGGGGATTGGGTATGTGTGGCATGCCCTTGAATTAGTCTATCCCCAAAAAACCAAGTATTACTTTCTAGCACGAGTTTACAGCACAAAAATATGCTAGAAAGTTCTACTTGATTCTATCTCCAGAATTCATAACCGACTTTACAATACTGACCAAGTGAAGAAGATGGTTATGCTTTATGAAAACATTTGCCAGGCTAGTTCTTTATGAAAATTACGATATTCTAGTAAACTTTGGCAGTGGTTGTTTTTTCTTGCACCACTTCATAAGAGATCACAAAGAAATATAGAAAGGGGAAATTTTGTTTTTGCCACTCTAGTTTTTGTCAATTTACCTTATGCCACTCTAGAATTCGACAATTTGCATTATTCCCCTCTACTGAAGAATTCAGAGTTGCACTAAACATGCTATTGTCAATGAGTTCAGTTACAAAACTGATAAACGTGATAAAAAAGGTGAGAGTTTCTTGTTCCTTCAACCCACCAGAAGGGAAACAACCATGCAAGTGGAGGGTTAATGGTTCTATCTTATATGATGGCAAAACAGTTCAGGTGAAGAATGAACCCAAGATGCACACATGTCCTAGCACACAAAGATATGGCAAAGTAAAGGCTACTAAGAGAAAATGGATTGCTGCCAAGGTGACTGATTGGTTGAAGGGTGATCCAAGTATGACTAGCATCGCCTTGCAGAAAAGGTTGTTGGAGAAATACCATGTCGACATTGATTATCGAAGAGTATTTGCAGGTAGGCACATAGCCTTGGAGCAGATATTTGGGAAGTGGAAGATAGTTTTGAGTGCATGCACAATTGGCAAGCCGAGCTGCTTAGGAAGTGTCCAACAAGTGTTGTAGTAATAGATCACAAAGAGAGCAAAGGGCAACAACTTTTCACAAGGGCATTGTGTGTTTTAGAGCTTGCATTGATGGATTTCTCTCAGGATGTAGAACTTACTTGAGTGTTGATGCCACGGCCTTGAATGGGAAACGGAAAGGACAACTTTCGGTTGCTTGTGGTGTTGATGGACAGAACTGGTTGTATCCACTAGCTGATGCTGTCTTCGATTTAGAAACTAAAGAAAACTAGGACTAGTTCATGGAGAATCTCAAATCAACTATTGGCACACCTGAAGGCTTAGTCATATGCACAGATGCGTGCAAAGGGTTGGAAACAGCAGTGCATACAGTATTCCCAACTGCTGAACATAGGGAGTGCTTTAGACATATGATAATGAACTTCACAAAAAAAAAATCCATGGCAAGGTTTTTGAAGAAAATCTATGGCCAGCCGCATACACATATTCTCCTGCCAAGCACAATCACCATATGAAGAAAATTATGGAGGCCAGTCCAAAAGCCATCGCATACCTTGATGAATGGCATTCTAATTTGTGGAGCAGAAGTAAGTTCTCTCCAGCATGCAAATGCGACTATGTCATGAACAACATAGCTGAGACATTCAACTCCATGATTAAGAAATTCAAGGGGTTCCCTGTTCTTGATATATTGGACGCTTTGAGAGAATGGTTGCTGGTCCGATTTGGAATAAGAGCTAGAATAGCGAAGAAATTTGTATGCGGGCTTCTAAAAATTCTACCAAGGGTCACCAACATGATGAACAACAGATCAAGGGGAATAGCATTAGATGGGATCTCTAGAAATGATGACTGCAAAGTGGAGGTCACTATAAAGATCCATGGTTATAATTGGAAGCATTGTGTAGATTTGGAGAAGTGGGAATGCTCTTGTAGACGATGGCAAGTAACTGGACAACCTTGCCTACATGCCATTGCGTTCATCACAAGTATTAGAGGAGGTCGAGAGATATATGACTATGTGCATGAGTACTACTCCGTGAAATCATTTAGCAATGCATATGCAAAAGTTGTGCCCACCATGACTGATAAGAAACAATGGCCAGTTGTCGATGTGGGGTTCAAATTGCACCCTCCTGTGTTAAAAAATTTGTTGGTAGACCTAGTGTAAGGGCATATTTATCCCTAAGGTGTTTTGGTGATTGATGACAATGCTTTTGCGGACTAATCATGTGCCTTGAGTATTTCAGACGTTTCGTCACTAGGCACAAGACGGTTCGGTGCCCCTCGAAGACTAGTGAAGACGGCGTTTTTCTACGTTTCTTTTCGGTGGATTTGTGTCGTAGGAAAGCCGTACTATTAAGAGGGGGTCCGTTTTGGAAAGGTTTGGGTGGAATCATCACGCACACTTCTACTCCTTTTGCACCGCCTTTCCTTTGGCACCTTGGAGCATCCTCCGTCTTTTTTCGTCTATGCAACTTGTCTTAGGTTGTTGAGCTTGGGCAAGCGGTAGTACTGCTCCCTGGAGAGGTAGTACCGCAGGACCTTGCGGTAGTACCGGACCCCGGTGCGGTACTACCGCGGGAGCCCACGGTAGTACCGCTCCTCAGGAGTTGTAGTACCGTGGCCCCCAAGCCAAGTGCTGCTGCGCAACGGTAGTAGGGACGGATGTAATTTTTTACATCTGCACCCTATGCGGTAGTACCGCGCCCAGTGCACGGTAGTACCGTGCCTCCTGGCCTGGCTCAGCCACCGCGCAGTAGTACCGCTCCTCGTGCTGTACTTCCGTGTTGGATTTTTGCATCGACTCCAACTCAGCGGAAGTTTCCACGGATGTAATTTTTTAGGTCCGTGCCTTCCCGTTTTCTGGAACTTCCCTGCCTTGTGGTAGTACCGCTAGGTGGTGCGGTAGTACCGCACGAGCGGTTCTACCACCCTCGGCTTCAGTGCGTTTGGGTTGTCCAGGCCTGTGCAGCTCGGGCGGTAGTACCGCAAGGCCCTGCGGTAGTACCGCAGGTGCTTGCGGTAGTACCGCGGCCCTAGCGCGGTAGTACCGCGCTGCGCAGACTGGGTTGGTGGATAACGGTTGGATTTGTCCCTCCACTATATAAGGGGTGTCTTCTTCCCCGAGTTGACTATCTCTTCCGACCCTAAGCTCCATTGTTGCTCCAAGCTCCATTTTCGCCCGATCTCTCTCCCTAGCCAATCAAACTTGTTGATTTTCTAGGCATTGGTTGAGAAGACCCCGATCTACACTTCCACCAAGAGAAATTTGATTCCCCCCACTAATCCCTTGCGGATCTTGTTACTCTCGGGTGTTGAGCACCCTAGACGGTTGAGGTCACCGCGGAGCCATAGTCCATTGTGGTTGAAGCTTCGTGGTGTCGTTGGGAGCCTCCAATTAAGTTGTGGAGATTGCCCCAACCTTGTTTGTAAAGGTTCGGTCGCCGCCTCCAAAGGCACCAATAGTGGAATCACGGCATCTCGCATTGTGTGAGGGCGTGAGGAGAATAAAGTGGCCCTAGTGGCTTCTTGGGGAGCATTGTGCCTCCACACCGCTCCAACGGAGACGTACTTCCCCTCAAAAGGAAGGAACTTCGATAACACATCCTCGTCTTGACCGGCTCCACTCTTGGTTATCTCGTGCCTTTACTTGTACAAGCTTATTTGTGTTATATCCCTTGCTTGCTTATGTGCTTGTTGTTGTTGCATCATATAGGTTGCTCACCTAGTTGCATATCTAGACAACCTACTTTGATGCAAAGTTTAAATTGGTAAAGAAAAGCTAAAAATTGTTAGTTGCCTATTCACCCCCCTCTACTCAACTATATCGATCCTTTCAATTGGCATCAGAGCCTCGTCTCTTTATTAAGGACTTTGCCGTTCGAAGAGTATGGTTGACACCGTAGATGGTGTGGAGGAGCACTCCGGTGCGAATCCGGTCTCGTCTACGGGCGATGGGGGAACCTCAGTCTCTCGTGAGGAATTCAATGTGACTTTGGACACATTGAAAACCTCCATGACGACCGAGGTTGAAAGCATGTTTAATAAATTCATTGAAGGGCTCAAACTATCTACCGCACCGTTGAAAGTGGGTGATCCCACTAACAAGGTGACGGATGCTAACTATGACAAGGGGGAAGCTACTAGTGAAAAGGCTCCTTCTTCTAGTGGTAAGAATGGCACCGACATCTTTGCCCATGTGGAACCTCCACTTGTTTATGGTGGACTGATTCCTTCTACTCATTTGAATCATGCCGGTCCTCCCCCTAAGATTGTGAAAAATGAGGACTTTGATCCTTGGGTCTATCGGTTTAAGCGTCATTTAAATCATGTGAATACTAATCTTTGGAGAATCATTGAAGAAGGTTTCTATCCGCATGACCGAAGCAACTTCACTCCTAGAGAAGCCGTGGATAATCAATTCAATGAGAATGCTCTCTTCATCATCCAAGATGCAATTCCACCCGAAGATCTTCCTCACCTCCGGCCCTACGCCATGGCCAAAGATGCACGGAACCAAGTTGTTTCCCTCTACCGGGGAAGCGCAAGCATTCAATGCTCCAACTATGAAGTGGTGCAAGATGAAGCCGACGAGTTTGCAATGAAAGAGGATGAAGAACCTCGTGAGCTTTATCGGAGAGTAACCAAACTCGCGGTTTCACTCCGAGATCATGGAAGCAAGGACACGGATGACAATTGGATCAAGCGCAAATTCCTCAAGGCAATGATGCCTTACCAGAAGGCCATGTCCTCTGTCATTCGTCAAAGGCCGGACTTCCACACTTTGTCCTCAAGTGAAGTGTTGGATGAGTTTGTGGCTATGAGCATCTTGGACAAGACTGCCGACAATGCGGTGCTACGCTCTCAAAGGGCAAAGAAGCCCAACCTTGCATTGAAGGCCAAGGTTTGTGTTGAAGAAGAAGAAGAAGAGGAAGAAGAGGAAAGCAACCCCGAAGATACAAAGTATGCTTATCATGAACACATGGCTCTTGCTTCAAGGCAATTTTGGAGCAAGAAGAACACAAGGCCCAACTTCAACAAGAGCAACTCAAGTGGCACGAAGGTCAAGCAACGTGTGAGGACTTGCTATAATTGTGGAAATGTGAGCCATTTTGTTGCGGAATGCCCTTATGAGAAAAGGGAAGACAATGGTGGCAAGCTCTTCCGGAAGTACAAGGCCAAGTATTTCTCTAACAAGAGCAACTTCACCAAGAAGACTCCTCCCAAGGAGTTGGTGGTACAAGAAGAGTACAATGATGATGATGATGATGATGATGATGATGATGATGAAGATGGTGAGTCGGTTGCCATGGCCTCCGTTGCCATTGCAACAACTCCACGGGCTTCTCTCTTCGACTCACCTAATGAGAACATCACCGCCAAGTGCATCATGGCTAAAGCCACCAACAAGGTAACCCCCAACATCAAAACTACCATCATTAATAATCCCTCTTTGACGGATTGCATTGATGAACATGAGGGGTCTAGTGTGGAGGAGAATGAGTTTGAGTCTTTTATGAACAAACTCAAAGGTAAACCCAAGAAGCACTTCGTTGCTCTCTTGGAACAACTTGGCAAAGCCAATGACATGATCGAGGCTCACGAAGATACCATCTCTAAGATGGAGGGGCATAGTCGTGACTATGCCGATGAGATTTCGGATCTTTCCAATGCTCTTGAAGAAGAGCGTGGTCTTCGTTTGGCTCTTGAGGAGTCACACAACGATGATCATGCTAAATTAAAGAAAGATCTTGATCATGCTCTTGTTGTATCTCGTGTGCTAAATTCCGAGAAGGCCAAACTTGGGGTTGATCTTGCTAGACTCAAGGAGGAGTTTGATATACTTGACAAGGCTCACAAGGCCTTGAAAGGTGTTCATGCTAGCCTCAAGGAGTCTCATGATCAACTCCAAGTGAAGCTAACCAAGGAGAAAGCCACCTTTCCTCATATGGTGTTAATTGATAATGCAAATGCTACTAATCCTTGTTGTGAGCATGTGCATCTTGTTGAGGAGAATGCTAAGTTGAAGGAGCAACTTGAGAAAGGCCTTGTGTCGTGCATACAAGGTGAGAAGAACCTCAACAACCTTTTGAGCAATCAAAAGGAAGTTGTGGCCAAGGAAGGGATTGGGTTCGCACCCATGCCCAAGAACAAGAAGAAGAATGACAAGACCAAATGACCTCCCCCTCTCAAGCAAACCTTTGTGAAGGAGGGAGAGGGTGCTTCCAAGGAGAAGAGGAACAATGTGAAGGGTGGTGGTATCAAGAAAGGCAATGCCACCCCTTCCAACAAAGCCGGCGACTTTAACCCTTCTTATGTGTTGTGCCGTGCTAGTGATGGGCATGTCTATGCCAAATTTGTTGGTTCTCCTTATGAGTATACTGAATGGTCTATTTGGGTTCCTAAGACCCTTTTCACTAACATCAAAGGACCCATTACAAAATGGGTACCTAAAACCAAGCATTGATCTCTTGTAGGTGTTTGCTTCCGGTGGGGGATCATGGTTGCTCGATAGTGGAGCCACTAATCATATGACCGGAAGCAAGGACTTGGTGGTGGACGTTCACAAGATTCCATCTATGCCCACCAATGTCGAGTGGGGTGATGCCTCGTCCTCTAAGGTATTGGGGCTTGGCAAGGTTGTCATCTCTCATGATCTCACGATCGAGAATGTCATGCTTGTTGAGTCCCTCGCATACAATTTACTTTCCGTTCGCCAACTTGCACTCTTGGGCTTTGCCACTTTCTTTTGATACCGTGGCCCTCTTGTGGAGCAAGACTCTTAAAGTAGCCTTTGTTGGGCATGTCTAGAACGGTCTATATGTGATTAACTTTTCGGAGCGACCCACTAAGACCGCGACATGCCTAATGGCTAAAGTTGACGTGGGATGGCTTTGGCATCGCCGTTTAGCCCATGTCAATATGAGATCTTTGCAAAGTCTTCTCAAGGGGGACCATGTCCGTGGACTAACAAATGTTAGTTTTGCTAAAGATCGTGCTTGCAGTGCTTGTATCGAAGGAAAGCTTCATGAAAAGGCTCACCCTCCCACGACTATCATCTACTCGAAAAGGCCCTTGGAGCTCCTTCACTTGGATCTCTTTGGGCCTCCATCCTTTGATAGTCTTGGGGGTAGGAAGTATTGCTTGGTGATTGTGGATGACTATTCAAGATACACTTGGGTATATTTCTCCAAGAGGAAGAGCGAGACGCAACAAACTGTCATTGACTTTGCAAATGAAGCCCAACGTCAACACAATGCAAAGATCTTGACAATAAGAAGTGACAACGGCACCGAGTTCAAGAACTACACCTTGGATGAGTTTCTTAGTGACGAGGGGATCAAGCATCAATATTCCGCACCATATACTCCTCAACAAAATGGTGTAGCGGAGAGGAAGAACCGGACCTTGATGGATGCGGCAAGGACCATGATGGCGGAGTTTAAGTCTCCATACAACTTTTGGGCCGAAGCCATCAACACTGCTTGTCATTCGTCCAATCGGCTCTACCTCCGCAAGGGCTTGAACAAGACTCCTTATGAGATACTCACCGGTAACAAGCCCAACCTCAAGTACTTTCGGGTGTTCGGGTGTAAGTGTTTCATTCTCAAGAAAGGTGTTCGTTTGTCTAAATTTGAGGCTAGAGCTCATGAGGGCATATTTGTTGGTTATGCTACAAACTCTCATGCTTACCGTGTCCTCAATAAGTCCCGTGGACTTATTGAGGAGACGTGTAACGTGGAGTTTGATGAGAATAATGGCTCCCAAGTGGAGCAAATTGGCACTTGTGATGTAGGTGATGAAATTCCTCCTCAAGCCATAAGAAGAATGGGAGTTGGTTTTATCCTACCCATTGAGGAACCCCTTGTGGCCGAAGGAGAAGGACAATGCTCCACTCAAGTAGAGCCATCCCCAACCCAAGGCCCACATGCTTCCGAAGAACAAAGTGAAGGCCCTCAACCTCATGGACAAGAACAAGGGCAAGACCAATCTCAAGTTGGTGTTGAAACATCAAGTGATGCCCAAGGTCAAGTTCTTTCCTCCGAGCAAGTTCAAGATCAAGAGCTTCCTCGAGATCAAGAACAAGCTCATGACGGCACTCAAGATGATCAAGTGACCGCTCCTCATCTCACCCCCGAGGAGGAATTGGAGCGTCGTGCCGCCAAGATTGCATCCAAGCTCTCCACCAAGGGTCATCTCATGAAGAATGTGCTTGGAAGCATTCAAAAGGGGGTAAGCACTCGTAGAGAATTGGCAAACTATTGTGAACATCACGCATTTGTCTCTTGTGTTGAACCCCAAAAGGTCTATGAGGCGCTCGAAGATCCGGATTGGCTCAATGCCATGCATGAAGAACTCAACAACTTCGAGTACAACAAGGTGTGGAGATTGGTGCCAAGGCCAACGGGGAACCACAATGTCATTGGAACCAAGTGGATATTCAAGAACAAGATAGATGCTCATGGGACCATAGTTCGCAACAAGGCACGATTGGTAGCACAAGGTTACTCCCAAGTCGAGGGTATCAACTACGGTGAAACCTTTGCTCCCGTTGCTCGTCTTGAATCCATTCGTTTGTTGATTGCTTATGCTTCCCATCATAACTTTAAGTTACAACAAATGGATGTGAAGAGTGCTTTTCTTAATGGTCCTATAAATGAGTTGGTTTATGTCAAGCAACCCCCGGGTTCGAGGATCCCTACTTCCCTGATCATGTGTATCAACTCGATAAGGCACTCTATGGCCTTAAGCAAGCCCCACGTGCGTGGTATGACCACCTTACCGAGTTGTTGCAAGATCATGGATTTGAAGTTGGGCAAATCGATCCCACTCTTTTTACTAAGAAGGTCAAAGGGGAGTTGTTTGTGTGCCAACTATATGTTGATGATATTATATTTGGTTCCCCTAACAAAGCTTTCAATGAGGAATTTGCCGCTCTCATGACCTCAAAGTTCAAGATGTCTTCGATGGGAGAGTTGAAGTTCTTTCTCGGGTTTGAAGTCAATCAAAGAAGATAAGGAACGTTCATCAACCAAGCCAAATACACTCAAGACATGCTAAAGAGATTCAAGCTAAGTGATGTCAAGACGGCTTCCACTCCAATGCCCACCAAATGCCAACTTAAAATTGATCCCAATGGTAAAGCGGTGGATCAAAAGGTATATCGCTCCATGATTGGATCCTTGCTTTACCTTTGTGCATCTAGACCGGATATCATGTTGAGTGTTGGAATTTGTGCATGGTTTCAAGCCGCACCTAAGGAAAGCCACTTTGTGGCGGTCAAGCGAATCTTTCGATATTTCGCTCATACCCCAAACTTTGGCTTATGGTACCCAAGAGGAGCAAACTTCATGCTTGTAGGATATTCGGACTCCGATTGGGCGGGAGACAAAGTGGATAGGAAGTCCACTTCCGGAGGGTGCCAATTTCTTGGTTGCTCTTTGGTGAGTTGGTCTTCCAAGAAGCAAAGTTGTGTGTCTCTCTCGTCCACCGAAGCAGAGTATGTGATGGCCGGTAGTTTTTGTGCACAACTCTTATGGATGAGGCAAACTTTAAAGGATTACAGTGTCATTTGTGACAAAGTGCCTCTTTGGTATGACAATGAAAGTGCCATCAAGATTTCTCTCAACCCGGTGCAACACTTCAAGATGAAGCATATTGAGATTTGGTATCACTTCATCCTGGATCATATTAGGCGAGGGGAGATCGAGCTCAACTATGTCAACACTCATGATAACCTTGCAGATATTTTCACGAAGCCCTTGGATGAAGCAAGATTTCGCGAGTTAAGGCATGAGCTAAATATCATTGATTCCAGCAATGTGACTTGAACCCTTGCACACCCTACCACACTCAACTTGTTGTCTAGTTTATATGTAGGCATGGACATAGGGGGAGTGTTGTCCTCTCAATGAACTCTCCCTCCCACATTATGCATAAATTGATCAATTCTTTCACATTAGCCATTTTTTATGGTACTTGTGCTTCAAAGACGAGTTTTGGTCATGGGCCCAAGGATAATTCTTCGCGGTGCCATACCAATTGACTCAAACCTAGGTGGCTCCGGCCACCACCCTCTCATTGGAGAGGTTCTGTCTCGTGGTTGGTCCTTGTTGTCTCTTGCCTTTCCTTCTTTGTGCCAAGCGTGTTCTTGTGGTGTCTCGTTCGTCTGCTCGTTGGTGTGTTCGTTCGCTTGAAGTTTCCTTGCGAAGACCCTTTTCTTTTGTTTGAAACTGCATTTTCTTGGGTTCACGGTACTACCGTGGCCTACCACGGTACTACCGCAAGGACACGGTACTACCGCACCCAGCACGGCAGTAATTTTTTACTGCTGCTGGTGGAGCGGTACTACCGCCCACGGTGCGGTACTTCCGCCCGGGCGGTACTACCGCAATGATGCACGGTACTACCGTGTAGTAGCGAGCGTGTGGGGGTTATGAGCGGGCAGGGGGAGTTCCAACTCCCCCATACCCATTCACTCCTTCTCCCCCACGTCACCTCTCTCTCTCCTGCCCAAGAACGGCGGCGGAGGCCCTCGCCGGATATCCGTCTCCGGCCGCTCTCCTCGGATTCCGACCGGTGGGATCGTTCCCCACCACTTCCTCTTGCCATGGAACAAGGTTTCTCCCCAAATCCCTTTCTCTTTAGTTCGTTCTTTTGCTTCTAGGTTTTGGGGAGATGCATGTTGTTCTTGAGATTTTAGGCTAAATCTTTGCAAGAGTAGGTTATAGGAGAGTAGTAATGTGTAGAGATGGTACTTGCTATGTTGCCCCGTGATGGATTTGATCGACCGTAGTACCGCGTTGTTGTCACGGCTGTTCACAGATCTAATTGTGGTTTCAGATCTGTAACCGTGCGGTACTACCGCATCCCCGGTGTGGTACTACCGCTCGTCTGGTACTACCGCTCCTCAGGAGCGGTACTACCGCGCGAGGCACGGCACTAAAATTTTACTGCCGCACCAAGACACAGTACTACTGTGCCCCCCTAGCGCGGTACTACCGTGGCTCGGAGCAGCACTAAAATTTTAGTACCGCGCAGCACTACGGTACTACCGTTGTTTCAAATCCCTCATGTGGCAATTCTCACGTGCTATTTCTACTTGTTGCACCTGCTTTGGTGTGGTCCTTGCATTGACCCTTCTCGCTTTTCGTGCGTGTTTTGTGTGTTGTGTCTTAGGTGGTGGCTCCGGTGCCCCTGCTAGCCGTTCCAATCCCAGTCGTGACACTAGCTCCAAGCGTCTGCGCAACCAAGACGAAGCTCCAGAGGGCTCCAATGCCCCCAAGCGCAATGTCAAGACCACTGCGAGCAAGTACAAGGAACCCGCAAAGGGCATGGATGAGATACCCCTTGCTGAGTTTATCTCTCGAAGGCAGATCAACCCGTATGTGAATGCCCGTGCTAACTTCAGAGGGAATGACTTGTTTTGGACCAAGCAGCATGCTCTCATTTATCTGGATGTGATCAAGGCCAAGCAAAACACTAATACGTCCATTTTGCATCATGCTTTTATATCAATATTTATTGCATTATGGGCTGTTACTACACGATATGTCACAATACTTATGCCTATTCTCTCTTATTTTACAAGGTTTACATAAGGAGGGAGAATGCCGACAGCTGGAATTCTGGGCTGGAAAAGGAGCAAATATTAGAGACCTATTCTGCACAACTCCAAAAGTCCTAAAACTCCACGAAAGTTATTTTTGGAAATAATAGAAAATATTGAGCGGAAGAAGTACGCCAGAGGGGGACCCACCTGGCCACGAGGGTGGGGGGGGCGCGTGCCCCCCTGCCTCGTGGCCCCCCTGTTGGCTCTCCGGTGGCCATCTTCTGCTATATGAAGTCTTTCGTCGAGGAAAAAATCATAAGCAAACTTTCGGGACGAGACTCCGCCGCCACGAGGCGGAACCTTGGCGGAACCAATCTAGGGCTCCGGCAGAGCTGTTCTGCCGGGGACACTTCCCTCCGGGAGGGGGAAATCATCGCCATCGTCATCACCAATGCTCCTCTCATCGGGAGAGGGCAATCTCCATCAACATCTTCACCAGCACCATCTCCTCTCAAAACCCTAGTTCATCTCTTGTATCCAATTCTTGTCTCCAAGTCCGAGATTGGTACTAGTAGGTTGCTAGTAGTGTTGATTACTCCTTGTAGTTGATGCTAGTTGGTTTAATTGGTGGAAGATCATATGTTCAGATCCTTTATGCATATTAATACCCCTCTGATTATGAACATGAATATGCTTTGTGAGTAGTTAAGTTTGTTCCTGAGGACATGGGAGAAGTCTTGCTATTAGTAGTCATGTGAATTTGGTATTCGTTCGATATTTTGATGAGATGTATGTTGTCTAGCCTCTAGTGGTGTTATGTGAACGTCGACTACATAACACTTCACCATTATTTGGGCCTAGAGGAAGGCATTGGGAAGTAATAAGTAGATGATGGGTTGCTAGAGTGACAGAAGCTTAAACCGTAGTTGATGCGTTGCTTCGTAAGGGGCTGATTTGGATCCATATGTTTCATGCTATGGTTAGGTTTACCTTAATACTTTTGTTGTAGTTGCAGATGCTTGCAATAGAGGTTAATCATAAGTGGGATGCTTGTTCAAGTAAGAACAGCACCCAAGCACCGGTTCACCCACATATCAAATTATCAAAGTACCGAACGCGAATCATATGAACGTGATGAAAACTAGCTTGATGATAATTCCCATGTGTCCTCGGGAGCGCTTTTCTCCATATAAGAGTTTGTCCAGGCTTGTCCTTTGCTATAAAAAGGATTGGGCCACCTTGCTGCACTTTATTTACTTTTGTTACTTGTTGCTCGTTACAAATTATCCTATCACAAAACTATCTGTTACCACTTATTTCAGTACTTGCAGAGAATACCTTGCTGAAAACCGCTTATCATTTCCTTCTGCTCCTCGTTGGGTTCGACACTCTTACTTATCGAAAGGACTGCGATAGATCCCCTATACTTGTGGGTCATCAAGACTCTTTTCTGGCGCCGTTGCCGGGGAGTGAAGCGCCTTTGGTAGGTGGAATTTGGTAAGGAAAAATTTATATAGTGTGCTGAAATTTACTGTCACTTGTTACTATGGAAAGTAATCATCTGAGGGGCTTGTTCGGGGTATCTTCACCCCAACCAGTAGAGCAAAGAGTTGCTCCTCAACCTACTGAACCTACTGAAAATGAAAATGTTCCCTTTGAAGTTCCTTCGGGTATGTTAGAAAAACTGCTAGCTAATCCTTTTGTAGGAGATGGAACAAAGCATCCTGATGAGCACATAATATATGTGGATGAAGTTTGTGGATTATTTAAGCTTGCAGGTATACCCGATGATGTCGTTAAGAAGAAGGTCTTCCCTTTATCTTTGAAGGGAGATGCATCGACATGGTATAGGCTATGTGATGATACGGGATCATGGAACTATAAACAATTGAAATTGGAATTTCATTAGAAGTTTTATCCTATGCATCTTGTTCATCGTGATCGCAATTATATATATAATTTTTGGCCTCGCGAAGGAGAAAGCATCGCTCAAGCTTGGGGGAGGCTTAAATCAATTTTATATTCATGCCCCAATCATGAGCTCCCAAGAGAAATAATTATTCAAAGTTTTTATGCTCGGCTTTCTGATAACAATCGCACCATGCTCGATACTTCTTGTGCTGGCTCTTTTATGATGAAGACTATTGAATTCAAATGGAATTTATTGGATAGAATTAAATGCAACTCTGAAGATTGGGATCTCGATGAAGGTAAGGAGTCAGGTATGACACCTAAGTTTGATTGTGTTAAATCTTTTATGGATACCGATGTTTTCCGTAAATTTAGCACTAAATATGGACTTGACTCTGAGATAGTAGCTTCTTTCTGTGAATCTTTTGCTACTTATGTTGATCTCCCCAAGGAGAAGTGGTTTAAATATCATCCTCCCATAGAAGTAAAAGTAGTTGGACCAACTAAAGTTGAAGAAAAGACTGTCACTTATAATGATCCTGCTGTTCCTACTTCTTATGTTGAGAAACCACCTTTCCCTGTTAGGATAAAGGATCATGCTAAAGCTTCAAATGTGGTTCGTAAAAGCAATATTAGAACTTATACACCTCCTGAGCAGATTAAAGTTGAACCTAATATTGCTACTGTTAAAGATCTCTTGGCTGATAATATTGATGGGCATGTTATTTATTTCTGCGGTGAAACTGCTAGAATTGCCAAACCTTGTGCTAAAGATAAACATAGACCTGTGGTAGGCATGCATGTTATTTCTGTTAAAATAGGAGATCATTGTTATCATGGCTTATGTGATATGGGTGCTAGTGCTAGTGCTATACCTCATGACCTATACAAAGAAATTATGCATGAAACTGCGCCTGCTGAGATAGAAGGTATTGATGTTACCATCAAACTTGCTAATAGAGATACAATATCACCCATTGGAATTGTTAGAGATGTCGAAGTCTTGTGTGGGAAAACTAAATATCCTGCTGATTTTCTTGTTCTTGGTTCCCCACAAGATAGTTTTTGTCCCATTATTTTTGGTAGACCCTTCTTGAAGACTGTCAATGCTAGAATAGACTGCGAAAAGAGTGTTGTTACTATTGGCTTGGGTGATATGTCCCATGAGTTTAATTTCTCTAAATTTAGTAGACAACACCGTGAAGAAGAATTGCCTGGTAAGGATGAAATTATTGGTCTTGCTTCTATTGCCGTACCTTCTAGTGATCCTTTAGAACAATATTTGCTAGACCATGAAAATGATATGTTTATGAATGAAAGAAGGGAAATAGATGAAGTATTCTTTAAACAGGAACCTATTCTGAAACACAATTTGCCTGTTGAGCTTAAACCATTGCCTGATACTCTTAAATATGCTTATCTTGATGAAAAGAAGATATATCCTGTTATTATTAGTGCTAACCTTTCAGAGCATGAATAACAGAGATTATTGAAAACTCTGAAGAAGCACCGTGCTGCTATTGGATATACTCTTGATGATCTTAAGGGCATTAGTCCCACTCTATGTCAACATAAAATAAATTTGGAAGAAGATGCTAAACCAGTTCGTGATCATCAACGACGGCTGAATCCTAAGATGAAAGAAGTGGTAAGAAAGGAAATACTAAAGCTCCTTGAGGCAGGTATAATTTATCCCGTTGCTGATAGTCAGTGGGTAAGTCCTGTCCATTGTGTCCCTAAGAAGGGAGGTATTACCGTCGTTCCTAATGATAAAGATGAATTGATTCCGCAAAGAATTATTACAGGTTATAGGATGGTAATTGATTTCCGCAAATTAAATAAGGCTACTAAGAAAGATCATTACCCCTTACCTTTTATCGATCAAATGCTAGAAAGATTATGCAAACATACGCATTTTTGCTTTCTAGATGGTTATTCTGGTTTCTCTCAAATACCTGTGTCAGCCAATGAACAATCAAAGACTACTTTTACTTGCCCTTTTGGTACTTTTTCTTATAGACGTATGCCTTTTGGTTTATGTAATGCACCTGCTACCTTTCAAAGATGCATGTTGGCTATATTCTCTGACTTTTGTGAAAAGATTTGTGAGGTTTTCATGGACAATTTCTCCGTTTATGGATCCTCTTTTGATGATTGCTTGAGCAACCTTGATCGAGTTTTGCAGAGATGTGAAGAAACTAATCTTGTATTGAATTGGGAAAAGTGCCACTTTATGGTTAATGAAGGCATTGTCTTGGGGCATAAAGTTTCTGAAAGAGGTATTGTCGTGGAATTGTCACGGCAGATGTCCTCGAGCTAGGACTTAGTCGTGGAGCCATCGCAACTAGGAAGCTTGAAGGGGTTTAAGCGGGACAAGGAACACGAGGGTTTATACTAGTTCGGCCCCTTACGGTGAAGGTAAAAGCCTACGTCCAGTTCGAGGTGGTATTGATTAGGGTTTCGATAACCAGGGAGCCAAACCGCTATGCCTGGCTCTCGATCAGATTGTTCTCGTCCCTAAACCGCTGCCGGGTCGTCCCTTTATATAAGGAGGCTGGCGCCCAGAAGCTCTCAGAGTTCCGGCCGGCTCATAAGAGCGTCCGGCCCGGACTCTCAGCTATCCTTGCCTTGCACTACAAGTTCTACCATGATAATGATTGTAACTATGGGCCTTAAGCCATATCCGGGTCTTAAGCCCATCTTTGGCCCACCATCTTCAAGCTTGGCGCCGGGCTTCTGGCAATGACCATATGAGTAACCCGGCCCCTCCTGGCGGGTGACTCTAAGGTCTATATCCTCAACATTAGGCCCCAGATTGATCTGAGCCGGCTCATGTCAATCTTCCATTCCTTCGACAGAAAACCTCCGGCTTACAATTGTGTGAAGGCCATAACCCGGCGTGACATCATCCTCTGGACTCCGGATAATCCGCCATGATGTCATCCACCATTAAGCCCGTTTTTTACTCCGCCAGATCCGCAACGGATCTTTACCTTTTCTGTCATCCCGAAAATCGAGGCGTTTCGTGGGGAGATAACCACGCCGTGGTCTCCTTGATTCTCGTGCCCACTTATGAGCTCGCCCTTATAAATAGGCCGGCCCGGCGGGCCTTCAGCCACTTCTCTCTCCTTCGTCTTCTTCCTCGCGCTACTGCTCCCCTGCGTGAGCTTTGCTGCTGCCGCCGCCGCGGGTCTTCGCGTCGTCACCAACTCAGGCCGCTGCATCACCCTGATCTGACCAGAGAAACACGACGTCCTCCGCGTCTCTTCAGCACCGGTGAGTCTTCGCTATTCCATAGGGCAGATCCACACTAGGGCTCCGTAGTTCTTCCTCTGTTCTTCATAGTTCATCACGGCCCTCAGTAGATTTGATTTTTACTGCCTCTTTTTGATCTTAGTATAGGATAGAACTAGTGCGGCGGCTGTTTAGCACTCATTTCAAATGCAAGTAGGCCTCTTTTTACTGCATAAAGGCCTCATTCGAGCTCAAGAACTTCCCTGCGTCTTCTTTTAGGTCTAGAAATTTTCGTTTTACTCAACCATTTTGATCCAAAATATTTACTGCCATGTGTGAAACCTGTTTTCACCACACTTAGTAAAAAACTGCACTTGTTGAGTCAAGGCGGTTTACAATTCCGGCTTAAAGAAACCACGCGCCGTAGAACCTTCCGACTCAAAGGAGACCATGCGCCATAGAATTTTTCCGGCTCTTCTGTGATAAGGCCGTAGAAAATCGAGTTACTCTCAACACCTTGGGCGGCTTAAATAACCTGGCGCACTTAGATATATGTCATTAGTCCCCTCCGTAAGCCGCCACTTAACACTGAACTATAACTTTTCTCCGGCTTATACTTAAACCGGACGTTTCCTTTTATCATAGGCTGCCGACTTTCACCATGCCTCCCAAAGCTCCTAAGGCCTCCATCACTTGCAATTGGATGAAGTCCAACGTCACCAATGAGACCTTAGCGGATTTTGTCAAGTCAGGCCACCTGCCCAAGAAGGATGTCATGTCCTACCGTGCCCCTGATCCGTCAGAGGAGAGACCACAGCCAAAAAACGGAGAGGTGGTCATTTTTGCGGATCACATGAGCCGGGGCTTCGCACCGCCCGGCTCAAAGTTTTTCAGAGACGTTCTGAATTTCTTCGATCTGCGGCCTCAGGACATAGGACCCAACTCAGTGTCCAATATCTGCAACTTCCAAGTGTTCTGCGAGGTTTACCTTGGAGAAGAACCTAGTCTGCTACTCTTCAGAGAGCTTTTTTACTTGAACCGTCAGAACGAATGCGCCAATGGGCCATGTCTGGAGCTAGGTGGCATCTCCCTTCAGCGGCGGAGGGACTGCCTTTTCCCGTACGCAGAGCCGCCAAGCCACCCCAAAGATTGGAATCTGACGTGGTTCTACTGCCAAGACACGTCGCCGGCTGATGAAAGTCCGTTGCCCGGCTTTCGCCCCTCATGTCTAGAGTCAACACACCCACTGTCTGACAAACTGACTCAAGCGGAGCGCCAGCCTCTGCTCCCCACCATAAACAAGATCAAGGCTCTTCTGGGCAATGGTCTCAACGGAATCGATCTGGTCCCGGTCTGGATCTCCTGGCGGGTGATCCCATTAAGCCGCCGCCCCGGCTTAATGTGCGAGTACACGGGCCGAAAGGATGACCCCTAGAGACACAGCCGCAACGATCTTCCTGAAGATGTTGTAGAGGAGATGACCAAGGCTTTCTTGAACGAGAGCCTGACAGATTGCGGGAGGACCGGGTTAGCCCCCTTCTGCAAGACCAACCCAGCCCCAGCGGTAAGCCACTGATTTAAACATTTTACCTTTGTCTACAGATAACCTTCATCTGAATCTCTAAGAAATCACCATTGTAATTTTCAGGCTGATGACAAGTTCTGGCGGGTCAAATATGACCACGAAGCGGCCAAGAAGGCTAGAAAGGCGAAGAAAGCCGCCAAGAAAGCCGCTCCCCGCAAGAAGGGAAGTAGGCCAACTGCTTCGGAGCTGATGCAATTAAGCGACAGCTCCGAGTCAGAGGTAACCCCTGAACCTGTAAGCTCTTTGTTGTGTTTATTGTTTATTTCTTGTCCGCCTTACCAACACTTGTTCATCAACAGGATGACACCGGAGCCAGTAACCCGGTGGTTGAAGAGGTAATGTCACTTTCCTCCGACTCGGAGCCCTTGCCAAGGCTGAAAGTCCGAAGGGTAACCCGGAAAGTAAGCTTTTCACATCCTTTAGCTTATCAAGATCCTCAATTTATTTTGAAGCAACAGACTCATGAGAGCCGGCGGCACACCCGGACCAACAAGGACGCCGACCTCTCTTCCAGCTTACCAGACGCGTCGAGGAAGCGCCGGACCGAGGTGATCTCAACTTTGTACCCTTTTCATCCTTCGGCGGGTGTTATACGTCAACCACTTAATTCCTCTGACTCAAATTATCAGGAAACTTCCCCCTCTTCTGGCGACTCCATGCAGTCAAGCCTGCCGGCTTTCAAGCCTGCCGGCTTTCAAGACCGTGCCCGGGTAATGACAATCATCTCATGCTGTACTTTGCCTTTTACTTACACTATTGTGCTTAACCTTTCTGTCGTTCCAGTGCCCAGGCCAAGCTCACCAAGAGGGCGAAGAAGTCCAAGCCGGTCGATGAGCCGGGCTTGCCTGAGCCAGAGGCAGCCACTCAAGAGCCGCCAGCTGCCTCTGCACCTGAGGCCGCTGCCCCAACCAACAAGGCAACTGCAGAAGCTTTTGTTAACCCGGAGGCTTCCAGCTCAGCTCAACCAGCAGATGACCCGGACGGAGTTTGTTGAGCCGGGGAGACCTACCGCGCTGGCCAAGTGCTCCGCCAAAGGGGAGCTGCTAGAGTCCCGCCGGGTTAACCTGGACCTCACTGACTACTCCAATTTGAACATTGGAGAGATTGTCTCCGGCTTCGTCAGCCAAGTGCACAAGAGCCGGGACGCAGAGATTGCCATGGTGACCCAGATCCAGCAGAAATCTGAGGTATTATCCTTCTGTCCTCTTACTTAATGCATAGTTACCTTTACCATGCTAGCCCCCAAGTCGACGACTTATGATTGAATATGTTGTAGACTTAGGTTCCGGCTTACCCAATTGAATCGGCAATTTGTAGATAGAAACGTTCAATATGCATTAGCCCCCAAGTGCCAAGTGTCTTTGCTTGGAAAACGCTTGAGACTTTAAATTTATATAGTAACTATTCATGCCATAACTCGGAAATTTATGCAGGCTGCTGGCAAGAAGCTAGAGGCTGACCTTGCTGATCTCAAGAACCGGCTGAAGATGCAAGAGATGGAGACCCGGAAGGCAAATGCCAAATTTGTGTCCAGCATCGCCGCTCAAGAGAAGCTGAAGACGGAGTTTGACGCTGAGCGGAAGGCGTGGGCCGAAGAGAAGGCCGCATTGGTGAACCGGGCTGATCAGGCGGAGAGGGCCCTGTCAGAGAAGACGGACGAACTCTCCGGCTTAAAGCGCCAAGTGTCTCAGATGGTTGCTGCAATCTTCGGTAAGTCATGCGCCGGCTTTCATCCAGTTTAAAATTTTGATGCCTCATAACTCACCCTTGTCGGCGGCTTATCCTGTTCTATGAAACAGGTTCCAGAAGTGCCAACCTCAACCAGAGTGAGGTAACCAAGCTAAAGGCCGTGTACACCCTGGTGGAGCAACTCTACACCGGGTCACAGCATGCCTTAGCTGTGGTGGCCCTATCCAACGAGGTGCCGACTCACCTGGCGGAGGTTCTTCGCCGGCTCGCCGTTCTGCCTCAACGTATCCAAGAGCTGCGACGGGCCTCTGCAAGAGCCGGAGCAATCGCCGCGCTGAGCCGGGCCAAGGCTTTCCTGCCTGAGTTACACCCGGCAGACATCGCCCTCGGCTATCCAAGTCTGAAGGAAGACGGCACGGCTTTCGACCAAAAAGACTTCGCCGCCTGCGTGAAGATCGTGCGCCCGGTGGCAACTCTTATTGGAAACGACACGGATCTGACCAAGTACCAGCCGGGTTACAATGCGGAAAATCAGAGGATCCCGACCCCTCGCTATGAAGCCCTGAGTTTAATCCCGCCGGCTCGTCAGCACACGTTCGCCCCGGAAATTGACCCGGCCGGGTTAATTGACGAGGAAGCCCAATTCGAAGCGCTGAGCGGCGTCGACTGGAAGTCGTCGACCTTCCAGACCTTGGGAACAGTCGGAGGAGAAGAAAGAGATGAGCCAGAGACTTCAACCCAGCAAGCGTCTTAACTTCTGCAGACGGCTTACAAAACAATGCTCCACCCTTTTGGACTCGATGAGTCTTGTAATAGAGTAGGTCCAACACTTTATCTTTGCCGTGCCATCGTGCACGTATTGAATGCTGAAGTCTATTGAAGTTGTCTCTTTTATACTTCTCCGGGTCATTCATTCTTCTTAGTCTCAAATAGTTGCCTTTAACTATCCTACATAAAAGGACAAATCACAAGTCTCTAGGCGGCTTACCACGCTGAGAATCATAGGTTTTAGATATATGACCCGGATATGAATCAAAAAAGATTGACCCTCAGCTATGTCCTTAATACAACCGTAATAACACACTTAGCAGCCTGCAAGCATACTTCCGGTTTAGATAACCCGGGTAATAAGGTTGGTACCTCAACTCCGGTGTACCTGTCTTAATGACACCCATTGTGTTCAACTAACACTGTTAATCAAGTTTTAAGCCGGCAAAGTGAGACCCGGCTGTACACACTTTGAAATAATTAGAAGAAACTGGCTATAAAGCAGAAGAACTTAGGGGCTTCCGGTTCGAATACGACCAGAGACCCGGCCCAAAGGGGTTATGCTAGGATTCAAATGCGATCATATAGCCCCCAGTGGGTGCGGCGATGCCAATCAAGAGGGTACCGACAGCTATGTTCTCTTTGGTTCGAATACGACCCATGTTTGAACAGGAAGCCCCCAAGTGATTTTAAGAATTGTTTAACGATGCTGATTCGAATACGATCCACGTCGGTTCTCAAAGGGGTTAAACTAAGATTCAAATATGATCAAAGAAAACTCCTCAATGAGCTCGGCACTTTGCCAATCAAATGGGTATCGACAGCTATGTTCTCTTTGGTTCGAATACGACCCATGTTTGAACAGGAAGCCCCCAAGTGACCTTATTGCTTACAGCTAGATTCGAATACGATCATAAGCTGGATCCTCCTTCAAGTTATCATGTAATCTTGCAATGAAAACAACACGTACATATTTGGAGGAGAAAAAAGGACAGAGGTCCTGCTTTATTGCTTATCATAATATATACATGGCTGAGAGAAATATGTACATTATGAGAGCCGGTGGCTCAAGTGTAGTAAGGCCGAAGCTGAGCTATGTTCCACGGCCGACGGGTCTCTTCCTCCGACTTACGTGAATCTTTGTGCTCCCGAATGTCAATGAGGTAATATGACCCGTTGTGCAAGTTCTTGCTGACCACAAAGGGCCCTTCCCAAGGCGGGGATAGCTTGTGTGCATCTGTTTGATCCTGGATGAGCCGGAGCACGAGATCGCCTTCCTGGAAGACCCGGGATTTAACCCGGCGGCTATCATAACGGCGCAGGTCTTGTTGATAAATCGCTGAACGGGCTGCTGCCACATCACGCTGTTCGTCCAACAAGTCAAGAGCATCTTCGCGCGCCTGTTCATTATCCGCCTCAACGTAAGCCGCCACTCGAGGTGAGTCATGACGGATGTCACTGGGGAGGACTGCTTCTGCCCCATAAACCATGAAGAAAGGCGTAAAACCTGTAGACCTGTTAGGAGTAGTGTTGATGCTCCATAACACGGAGGGCAACTCCTCCACCCAACAACCCGGCGTCCGTTGCAAAGGGACCAAAAGCCGGGGCTTGATGCCCTTCAGAATCTCCTGATTAGCTCTCTCAGCTTGACCGTTGGATTGAGGATGAGCCACTAAGGAAACATCAAGTCGGATATGCTCTCGTTGACAAAACTCTTCCATGGCACCTTTGGAGAGATTGGTGCCATTGTCAGTGATAATGCTGTGCGGAAAACCAAAGCAAAAGATCACCTTTTTCATAAACTGAACCGCCGTGGCTGCATCGCACTTGCTAACTGGCTCCGCTTCAACCCACTTGGTAAACTTGTCAACTGCCACCAAAAGGTAGGTCTTCTTATCCTTGGACCTTTTGAAAGGCCCAACCATATCAAGCCCCCAGACCGCAAAGGGCCAAGTAATTGGGATCATCCTCTGTTCTTGAGCCGGTACATGAGCCCGTCGCGAGAACCTTTGGCAACCATCACACTTACTGACCAAGTCCTCTGCATCAGCATGAGCCGTCAACCAATAAAAACCATGACGAAAAGACTTGGCCACAAGAGACTTTGAGCCGGCGTGATGGCCACAATCCCCTTCATGGATCTCACGCAAGATCTCTTGACCTTCCTCAGGGGAAACACAACGCTGAAACGCTCCCGTAACACTGCGGTGATGCAACTCACCATTGATAACAATCATTGACTTAGCCCGCCAGGTTATTTGCCTGGCCAAAGTTTCATCCTCAGGCAACTCGCTCCGGGTCATGTAAGCCAGATAGGGCATTGTCCAGTCTGGTATGATATGGAGAGCCGCCACCAGTCGTGCCTCCGGGTCAGGGACAGCCAAGTCTTCCTCTGTAGGCAACTTAACAGAAGGGCTATACAGGACGTCCAGGAAAGTGTCAGGCGGCACCGGTTTTCGCTGAGAGCCCAGCCGGCTTAAAGCATCAGCCGCCTCGTTCTTCCTGCGATCGATGTGTTCCACTTGGTAACCCTGAAAGTGCCCAGCAATGGCATCAACTTCGCGGCGATAAGCCGCCATGAGAGGGTCCTTGGAATCCCACTTTCCTGATACTTGTTGAGCCACCAAGTCTGAGTCGCCGAAGCACCTTACCCGGCTTAAGCTCATCTCTTTAGCCATCCAAAGACCATGGGGCAAGGCCTCGTACTCAGCCGCGTTGTTAGTGCAAGGAAACAGCAACTGTAGCACATAATGGAACTTGTCACCTTTAGGGGAAGCCAACACGACTCCAGCCCCCGAGCCCTCCAACTGCCTGGACCCATCAAAGTGAATAGTCCAATATGTGTTATCCGGCTTCTGCTCGGGCACTTGTGACTCTGTCCAGTCATTGATGAAATCCACCAAGGCCTGAGATTTAACAGCAGTGCGTGGCACGTACTTGGGACCATGAGGTCCAAGCTCTATAGCCCACTTAGCCACTCTCCCTGTGGCCTCTCTGTTTTGAATGATATCACCAAGAGGGGCAGAACTGACCACAGTGATTGGATGACCCTGAAAATAATGCTTAAGTTTCCGGCTCGCCATGAACACACCATAAACAAGCTTCTGCCAATGCGGATACTGCTGCTTGGACTCAATGAGCACTTCGCTGACATGATAAACCGGCCGCTGAACCAGATGCTCCTTACCCTCCTCCTTGCGCTCCACCACCATAGCCACACTGACGGCTCGTGTGTTCGCCGCCACATATAATAATAAGGGCTCCTTATCAACCGGAGCAGCAAGGACTGGAGGCTCTGCCAGCTGCTTCCTCAAATCCTCAAAGGCGGTATTAGCTGCATCATTCCAGACAAAGTTATCAGTTTTCTTCATCACCTGATATAATGGCATGGCCTTCTCACCCAAACGGCTTATAAACCGGCTTAAAGCAGCGATGCGACCCGCCAAGCGCTGAACGTCAGTTATACACGCTGGCTTAGCCAGGGAGGTGATGGCCTTGATCTTCTCCGGGTTAGCTTCAATGCCTCTGTCAGAAACCAAAAAACCCAAGAGTTTGCCTGCAGGAACACCAAAGACACACTTGGCCGGGTTAAGCATCATCTTGTAGATCCGGAGATTATCAAAGGTTTCTCTCAAATCATCTATCAGGGTTTCCTCCTTTATGGATTTAACCACAATGTCGTCCACATAAGCATGAACATTGCGCCCAATCTGTTTATGAAGACAGTTCTGCACACAACGCTGATAAGTCGCCTGTGCACACTTGAGTCCAAAGGGCATGGACACATAGCAGACGGCTCCAAAGGGAGTGATGAACGCCGTCTTCTCCTGGTCCTTAACTGCCATTTTAATCTGATGATATCCGGAATAAGCGTCCAGGAAACTTAAGCGCGCACAACCGGCCGTAGCATCAATAATTTGATCAATACGGGGAAGGGCAAAAGGATCAGCCGGACACGCCTTATTTAAGTCCGTGTAGTCCACACACATCCGCCAAGTGCCGTTCTTCTTGAGTACGAGCACCGGGTTATCTAACCATTCTGGGTGGAAGACTTCAACAATAAACCCGGCCGCCAAAAGCCGGGCCACCTCTTCGCTAATAGCTTTCCGCCTCTCTTCATTAAACCGCCGAAGGAACTGCCTGACCGGCTTAAATTTCGGATCAACATTGAGAGTGTGCTCAGCGAGTTCTCTAGGTACACCTGGCATGTCAGAAGGTTTCCATGCGAAGATGTCCCTATTCTCACGGATGAACTCGGTGAGCGCGCTTTCCTATTTTGTATCCAGATTGACACTGATGCTAAATTGCTGAGATGAGTCTCCTGGAACGAAATCAACAAGTTTAGTCTCATCGGCCGACTTAAATTTCATTGCCGGCTCATGCTCCGTAGTCGGCTTTTTCAGAGAGGTCATATCAGTTGGGTCAACATTGTCCTTGCAAAACTTCAACTCCTCTGTTGCACAAACAGTTTCTGCATAAGCTACATCACCTTCCTCACACTCCAGGGCCACTTTCCGGCTGCCGTGAACCGTAATGGTCCCATTGTGACCCGGCATCTTGAGCTGTAAGTACACATAACACGGCCGTGCCATGAACTTGGCGTAAGCCGGCCGCCCAAATATAGCATGGTACGGACTTCTTATCTTAACCACCTCAAAGGTCAATTTCTCCACCCTGTAGTTGTTCTCATCTCCAAAGGCCACTTCCAACTCAATCTTGCCGACTGGATAAGCCGACTTACCAGGTACCACACCATGGAAAATAGTGTTGGACTGGCTGAGGTTCTTATCAATCAACCCCATACGACGGAACGTCTCATAATAGAGGATGTTGATGCCGCTGCCTCCATCCATGAGCACCTTAGTGAACTTATATCCTCCCACTTGAGGAGCCACCACTAAGGCCAAGTGGCCCGGGTTATCCACCCGGGGAGGGTGATCCTCCCTACTCCACACTATAGGCTGCTCAGACCACCGCAAGTAGCGTGGAACCGCCGGCTCAACAGCATTCACAGCCCTCTTATGAAGCTTCTGATCTCGTTTACACAGACTGGTGGTAAACACATGATACTATCCACCGCTAAGCTGCTTTGGATTGGTCTGATAACCCCCTGCTGCTGTTGATGACCCTGGCCAGACTGCTGATTAAAGCCCCCTTGACCATTCTGAGGATTAGAATTTGAGCCGCCGCCCGGGCCATGAAAACCGCCGGCGCCTGAGCCGCCGCCCGGGCCATTGTAATTCTTAAAGGCCTTCATGATTGCACAATCCTTCCATAGATGAGTCGCTGGCTTCTTTCTAGAGCCATGCCTTGGACAAGGCTCTTTCAACAGCTGCTCCAGCGTCGGTCCTGACCCGCTGCCTCGGGGGGGGGGGGCCTCCCCTTGCGTCGCTGGCTATTACCTTGTGAGCTGGCGTTGGCTACAAACTCTAGGCTGCCATCAGCCTTGCGCTTGCCTCCTCCTTGGTTCCCCGGGTTATGCTGAGGACCCTTGCCATTGCCATTCTTCTTTCCCTTCCCTGTCCTTTCATCATCCGAAGCGGGGTCCTTGGTACCATCAGAATCGGCGTACTTGACAAGAGCCGCCATCAGTGTACCCATATCATTACAGTCGCGTTTAAGCCGCCCGAGTTTCATCTTCAGGGGCACAAAACGACAATTCTGCTCCAACATTAAGACTGCTGAGCCGGCATCCATCTTATCTGACGAATGTATGATCTCCTTAACCCGGCGAACCCAATGTGTCGTAGACTCACCTTCCTGCTGCTTGCAGTTAGTCAAATCCACAATTGACATAGACTGCCTACAGGTATCCTTGAAGTTTTGGATGAACCAGGCCTTCAGCTCAGCCCAAGACCCAATGGAATTCGGCGGTAGCCCTTTCAACCAAGTGCGGGCAGTCCCATCTAACATCATGGTGAAGTACTTGGCCATCGCCGCCTCACTGACCTCCAGCAGTTCCATGGCCATCTCGTAACTCTCGATCCAGGCTACGGGTTGTAAGTCAGCTGTGTAATTAGGCACCTTCCTAGGGCCTTTGAAGTCCTTGGGTAGACGTTCATTGCGGATAGCTGGCACTAAACAAGGGACACCCCCAGTCCTGGTAGGGATACCCACGTCGACGGAAGCCGTCGGATAAGCCGGGGGGGTCTGGTAAGCCGTCAATTGAGGCATCTGCTCCGCCTCTTGCCGCGCTCTGTCCTGGTCTGCTGCGTGAAAGGCTCCATTATGAGCCGGGCCATGGCCGGGGGGCGGGTCATGGTGTCAGATGTTACTTGAGCCGGTCGCTGAGACCATGTGTCTGCTGTAACTCGGGCTCCAGCCTGGGCGAGGGGTCGAGTGGATCCTGTCCCGGCTGTAGGAGTACGCCTCTTGCTGCGCCAGTGCTGTCTGAAGGAGTTCCCTGACCCGGCGGGTTTCAATAGCCGTCGGAGAGTCGCCATCGACTGGGAGAGCCGCCAGCCGTGCTGCCGCGGCGACCATGTTCTCCAGCGGGTTATTATAATGACCCGGGGGTATTGGCACGTACTGAGGCGGGGCAGGGGGCGTCTGGGGAGGCCCCATCACTTGTGGCTGAATAGGGGTCCCAGACCCGGGCACTATGACCCCTGGCGGGTTACTAGACCCTGCACCTGGCGTGTTGAAGATGTTGCGTCGATCGTAAACCGGAGGGAGTCGAGATTGGGTCCTTTGATGCCTCCTTCTCATGACCTCATTGGACGCGTTCTGATCCATCGTGAGTTGGAAGGACTGCGCCTGGATCAACTGAGTTTGGGCATCGAGAGCCGCCCTCTCCGCAGCCATCCTGATCCCTTCCGCTGCAAGATCCTCCTTAGCTTTCACTAGATCCAATTTTAACTGTGCCACCTCCGCATCATGCTGAGCTTGATCCGCCGGGTCAACCGTGGCGGTTAACAGGGCCGTCATCTTGTCCGTGAGATCCATCAGCACCTGAGCCGGAGAAGGCACCGGGTTTCCCGCTCCAGCAGCGGGGTTCTGAACAGGCTGCGCACCGGCCATAAAGATTCCCACCCGGCTTGGCGGCTCAAATAGGTCCGGAATACTGTCACCATCGGAACAACCCATGAGCCTGCCATCTTGAAGTTGATACAACGAGTTTGACTCATCGGTGGCCAACTCGCCGTCAGAGCCGGCGGCCGTCTCATCACCAGATCCAGATCGATCAGAGAGTCCTCCATGGATACACCCCACAAAAGCATGCCTTAAGGCAGGACGGGCCCGGGCGGGTCATGCACGTTGAGCCGTCTCGATGAGATCGGCGCAGAGATCCGGCTCAGGGCCCGGCTCACCAATCTTGCCAATGAAAACATGAATTCCGCCGAAGGGGACCCGGTACCCGTACTCAATTGAGCCGGCGTCGGGGCCCCAGTTTGCATCGTCGATGTAGAGCTTGCCGCGACGACTCTTGGTCATCCGGCCCACAGCGTATCCCTTGAGCCCTTCGAAGCTGCCCTTCAAGAACTCAAACCCACCGTGCGCTGGCCCCACGGTGGGCGCCAACTGTCGTGGAATTGTCACGGCAGATGTCCTCGAGCTAGGACTTAGTCGTGGAGCCATCGCAACTAGGAAGCTTGAATGGGTTTAAGCGGGACAAGGAACACGAGGGTTTATACTGGTTCGGCCCCTTACGGTGAAGGTAAAAGCCTACGTCCAGTTCGAGGTGGTATTGATTAGGGTTTCGATAACCAGGGAGCCAAACCGCTATGCCTGGCTCTCGATCAGATTGTTCTCGTCCCTAAACCGCTGCCGGGTCGTCCCTTTATATAGGGAGGCTGACGCCCAGCAGCTCTCAGAGTTCCGGCCGGCTCATAAGAGCGTCCGGCTCGGACTCTCAGCTATCCTTGCCTTGCACTACAAGTTCTACCATGATAATGATTGTAACTACGGGCCTTAAGCCATATCCGGGTCTTAAGCCCATCTTTGGCCCACCGTCTTCAAGCTTGGCGCCGGGCTTCTGGCAATGACCATATGAGTAACCCGACCCCTCCTGGCGGGTGACTCTAAGGTCTATATCCTCAACAGGTATGGAAGTTCATAAAGCCAAGGTTGATGCTATTGAAAAGATGCCATGTCCCAAGGACATCAAAGGTATAAGAAGTTTCCTTGGTCATGCCGGTTTTTATAGGAGGTTCATTAAGGACTTCTCAAAATTTTCTCGGCCTCTGACTAATTTATTACAAAAAGATATACCATTTTGTCTTTGATGATGATTGTGTAGAAGCATTTGAAATACTTAAGAAAGCATTGATCTCTGCACCTATTGTTCTGCCACCTGATTGGAATTTACCTTTTGAAATTATGTGTGATGCTAGTGATTATGTTGTAGGTGCTGTTCTAGGGCAAAGAGTTGATAAGAAATTAAATGTTATTCAATATGCTAGTAAAACTCTAGACAATGCTCAGAGAAATTATGCTACTACTGAAAAAGAATTCTTAGCAGTTGTGTTTGCTTGTGATAAGTTCAGACCTTATATTGTTGATTCGAAAGTAACTATTCACACGGATCATGCTGCTATTAAATATCTTATGGAAAAGAAAGATGCTAAACCTAGACTTATTAGATGGGTTCTTTTGCTACAAGAATTTGATTTGCATATTGTTGATAGAAAGGGAGCTGAGAACCCCGTTGCAGACAACTTGTCTAGGTTAGAAAATGTTCTTGATGACCCACTACCTATTGATGATAGCTTTCCTGATGAGCAATTAAATGTCATAAATGCTTCTCGTAGTACTCCGTGGTATGCTGATTATGCTAATTACATCGTTGCTAAATTTATACCACCTAGTTTTACATACCAGCAAAAGAAAAAGTTTTTCTATGATTTGAGACATTACTTTTGGGATGACCCACATCTTTATAAAGGAGTAGATGGCGTTATTAGACGTTGTGTACCTGAGCATGAACAGGAACAGATTATACGCAAGTGTCACTCCGAAGCTTATGGAGGACACCACGCTGGAGATAGAACTGCACATAAGGTATTGCAATCCGGTTTTTATTGGCCTACTCTCTTCAAGGATGCCCGTAAGTTTGTCTTGTTTTGTGATGAATGTCAAAGAATTGGTAATATTAGTAGACATCAAGAAATGCCTATGAACTATTCACTTGTTATTGAACCATTTGATGTTTGGGGCTTTGATTATATGGGACCCTTTCCTGCCTCTAATGGATATACACATATTTTAGTTGCTGTTGATTATGTTACTAAGTGGGTAGAAGCTATTCCAACTAGTAGTGCAGATCATAACACTTCTATTAAGATGCTTAAAGAAGTTATTTTTCCGAGGTTTGGAGTCCCTAGATATTTAATGACTGATGGTGGTTCACATTTTATTCATGGTGCTTTCCGTAAAATGCTTGCTAAGTATGATGTTAATCATAGAATTGCATCTCCTTATCACCCACAGTCTAGTGGTCAAGTAGAATTGAGTAATAGAGAGCTCAAATTAATTTTGCAAAAGACTGTTAATAGGTCTAGAAAGAATTGGTCCAAGAAACTTGATGATGCATTATGGGCCTATAGAACTGCATATAAAAATCCTATGGGTATGTCTCCGTATAAAATGGTTTATGGAAAAGCATGTCACTTACCTCTCGAACTAGAACATAAGGCATATTGGGCTATTAAAGAGCTCAACTATGATTTCAAACTTGCCGGTGAGAAGAGGTTATTTGATATTAGCTCACTTGATGAATGGAGAACCCAAGCTTATGAAAATGCCAAGTTGTTTAAAGAAAAAGTTAAAAGACGACATGACAAAAGGATACAAAAGCGTGAGTTTAATGTAGGTGATTATGTATTGCTATACAACTCTCGTTTAAGATTTTTTGCAGGAAAACTTCTCTCTAAATGGGAAGGCCCCTACGTTATCGAGGAGGTCTTTCGTTCCGGTGCCATAAAAATCAACAACGTCGAAGGTACAAATCCGAAGGTGGTGAACGGTCAAAGAATTAAACATTATATCTCAGGTAATCCCATAAATGTTGAAACCAATGTTATTGAAACCGTGTAACACCCCGGATGTAACTTTCCATATTTGTAACTCCAACTCTTGCCATTTTCGGCTATGTGTTATGATATTCCCTCCGTGGTCGGGTTTTGTCTTTCGTTTTGCATTTTGTTCATGTCATGCATATCATATCATGTCATCATGTGCATTGCATTTGCATACTTATTCGTCTCATGCATCCGAGCATTTTCCCCGTTGTCCGTTTTGCAATCCGGCACTCCCACCTCCTCCGGCGCACCCCTCTTGTTTCTTTTCATGAGAGGGTGTCGAACGTTCTCGGAATGGAACGAGGCTTGTCAAGTGGCCTTGGTATACCACCGGGAAACCACCGGTCAAGTTTTGTTCCATTTGGAGGTCGTTTGGTACTCCAACGGTTAACCGGGTAACCGCAGATGCCTTCTGTGTGTTGCCGCAAAACCCCCTCTCTAAACAGCCCAAAACCCCTCCAAGTCATTTCCATGATCTAGGTCGTTCGATCATGATCGTGTGGGCGAAAACCGCACCTCGTTTGGAGTCTCCTAGGTCCCTCTACCTATATAATTGCACCCCTCCCGAGATAATCCGCAGTCCAAACCCTAACCCTATCCCTCCGCGCCGCCGGACACGTCCGTACCCCGCCGGACAAACGCGCTGCCGCCCGCAGCCTCTCCGCGTCCGCCACGTGGCGATCCCCGCCGCCTCGCCATCCTCGCCGCGCCGCCGC
>NC_057796.1:470322075-470344080 GCF_018294505.1 Triticum aestivum
GCCGCCGCACCGGCCGGCCCCGTCGTCGCTCGCCGCCTCGCCCGTCGTCGGCGCCGTCCGAGCCGCGCCCGTCGCCGGCGCCCCCCTCCTCCGCCGCCCGCGGCCCCGAGCGCCGCCTCCCTCCGGCCTCTCCCTCCTCTCCTCCGGCGTCGCCATCCACTACCGGCGAGCTCGAAGCCCGGCCCCGGCCAGATCTGGATCGAGGAAGCCCACGGTTGACTTTCCTCTCCTCTCCTCGAAAATATTCCCGTCTTTTTGTATTTTCACATTATATACCCCTGTTCATCATGGCATAACTCTCTGCACATAGCTCCGTTTCGTGCGTGTAATATATCGAAATGTTCGCCTCGTGATGCTCTACATTTTGTTCAGTTGCACCATGTTCATTTGAGTTCATCTTGGTGCCCAAATCTCAGGTGCAAGAGTGCTAGTTGCTGTTATCTGCTGTTACTTAGCAGAACTTGGAGATTTGTTATTTTTGTATCATTTAATCTGTGCATCTTATGGGCATGAGCTCTACATGCGTTTTGTTGTATGCCATGCCATCTTTCCAGAGGTGTATGCCATGTATTTTTGTGATATCTGTGGTGACTAGCACAAGCATGCAAACTAGGCTCCGTAATGTTTCTGATTTCAGAGAGTAATTTCTCCAAGTCTTTGTCTGCTGTTATTTTGTTGCCATGTAAACTTGATGCTACAGAGAGATCCATGCATATTTTGGAGATGTTCAGTAAGGATGTTTCGTAGATATTGTTGTAGTTGATCCATTCCTGCCTTTGTTTGCAATTATGGAGTGCCATAGCATGACTCAATCTTGCTCTACTTTTGCTATCAAATATTTCTGGCAGATTGTTTACATGTCATTCAATTTTGCCAAGCTTGTTGTAGTTGTCTCATACATGCTATGTATTTGATCTTGCCATGGATAGCTTCATAAACATGCCATCTTGCTGTAGGTATGCTTGTTTTGTCATGCATTTCTTTGTGGTGAGTGCATCAAGCTCACCAAGATGCCTTCATATTATTGTTTCTGCCATGCTCTGTTTTCTGCTAAGTCTGGAACCTGATAACGAAACTTGCTATGTTTACATGGTTTCCATCATATCTTCTGGTCCTTTTTGGCTTATGGTCAGTAAGGGCCTTTTGTCATATGCATTTAGTAGAATACTGCCATGCCTTGTTTTGCTATGTTAAGTTGTTGTAGCATGTTGATTTCATGCTCTGAACATTGCTAGCTGATGCTGTTTCAGTCATGTCCAGTAATTTCATCAAGTCTGTGAACCTGTTATCTTTTGCATTTTTGCCATGCTTGTTTGAGCATGTTATGTTGTGAACTAGCCGTAGCACAGTGTTCATCTTTTGTCAAGCATCTCCTGTAGATTACTGTCATATGCTTTGTTGCTACGTTGGAGTGCTGTAGCATTGTTACTTGTTGCATTCTAAGTGCTATCATGCTGTTAAACGCAGATTCGTGTCATTCATGTTTTGCTTGCCATTTGCAAACCTTGCATCCGTTTCCGGTGATCTTTATATCGATTTCGACCGAAATCATCTCATCTTTCCAGTGGCATGCTTGGGTTGCCAAGTTACTGCCTTGTTCACCATTTTCCTCCCGGAGCACGCATACGCATCGCATATCATATCTCGCATATCATTCATGTTTCGCATCATGTTGCTTGTGCATTTCCCGTGATTGATTGTGGTTCCATTGCTTGTGTTCTTGTCTTGGGTAGAGCCGGGAGACGAGTTCGTGATCGAGGAACCTGTTGAGTACGCTTACGAGGATCAAGCTTTCGACAACTCTGAGAACCTTGCAGGCAAGATGACCACCCCTCGAAATCACTTCTATCTTTGCTTTGCTAGTCGTTCGTTGTATTGCCATGCTGCGCTACCTACCACTTGCTATATCATGCCTCCCATATTGCCATGTCAGCCTCTAACCATCCTTTCCTAGCAAACCGTTGTTTGGCTAAGTTACCGCTTTGCTCAGCCCTTCTTATAGCGTTGCTAGTTGCAGGTGAAGTTGAAGTTGGTTCCATGTTGGAACATGGATATGTTGGGATATCACAATATCTCTTATTTAATTAATGCATATATATATTTGGTAAAGGGTGGAAGGCTCGGCCTTATGCCTGGTGTTTTGTTCCACTCTTGCCGCCTTAGTTTCTGTCATACCGGTATTATGTTCCTTGAGTTTGCGTTCCTTACGCGGTTGGGTGATTTATGGGACCCCCTTGACAGTTCGCCTTGAATAAAACTCCTCCAGCAAGGCCCAACCTTGGTTTTACCATTTTCCACCTAAGCCTTTTCCCCCGGGTTTTCGCGAGCCCGAGGGTCATCTTTATTTTAAACCCCCGGACCAGTGCTCCTTCGAGTGCTGGCCCAAACTGGGGGATGTCCGGCGCCCCCTGGGCAACCAGGGTCTATGCCAACCCGACGTCTTGCCCATCCGGTGTGCCCTGAGAACGAGATATGTGCAGCTCCTATCGGGATTTGTCGGCACATTCGGGTGGCTTTGCTGGTCTTGTTTTACCATTGTCGAAATGTCTTGTAAACCGGGATTCCGAGATTGATCGGGTCTTTCCGGGAGAAGGTTTATCCTTCGTTGACCGTGAGAGCTTATGATGGGCTAAGTTGGGACACCCCTGCAGGGTAATATCTTCTGAAAGCCGTGCCCGCGGTTATGAGGCAGATGGGAATTTGTTAATGTCCGGTTGTAGAGAACTTGTCACTTGACCCAGTTAAAATACACCAATTGCGTGTGTAGCCGTGATGGTCTCTTCTCGGCGGAGTCTGGGAAGTGAACACGGTTTGAGTTATGAATGACATAAGTAGGAGTTCAGGATCACTTCTTGGTCATTACTAGATGACGACCGTTCCGTTGCTTCTCCTCTCGCTCTCATTTGTGTATGTTAGCCACCATATATGCTTAGTGCCTGCTGCAGCTCCACCTCATAACACCATCCTTTCCTATAAGCTTAAATAGTCTTGATCTCGCGGGTGTGAGATTGCTGAGTCCTCGTGACTCACATATTCTACCAAAACAGTTGCAGGTGCCGACGATGCCAGTGCAGATGATGGGATCGACCTCAAGTGGGAGTTCAATGAGGAACGTGGTCGTTACTATGTGTCTTTTCCTGATGATCAGTAGTGGAGCCCAGTTGGGACGATCGGCGATCTAGCATTTGGGGTTATGTTATTTTCATTTGGATCTTCACCGTAGTCGGTCTATGTGTGTATTTTGGATGATGTATGAATTATATTTATGTATTGCGTGAAGTGGCGATTGTAAGCCAACTCTTTATCCCATTCTTGTTCATTACATGGGATTGTGTGAAGATGACCCTTCTTGCGACAAAACCACAATGCGGTTATGCCTCTAAGTCGTGCCTCGACACGTGGGAGATATAGCCGCATCGTGGGCGTTACAAACCGTAACCCAGGAGGAATACATAAGGGACACTTTTCGGAACATTTCAGACTCCGAAAAGGAATAGGTATGTGGTACGGTAAGTAAACCAACTCCAAAACAGTTTTTAAGGCAATATTTCTCCGTTTTGGAATATTTAGAAAAATAGAAAAATAAGAAGCAGTCCGGGAAGGACACGAGGCCTCCACGAGGGTGGAGGGCGCGCCCTACCCTACTGGGCGCGCGCCCCTACCTCGTGGGCACCTCGTGTGCTCTCCGGACTCTGTTTTCTTGCACAATACGTATTTTGGTCGGTAAAAATTCATTATATATTCCCCCGAAGGTTTTGACTCCTGTATCACGCAATTATCCTCTGTTCTTGTTTCAAGCTGTTGCTGCTGCAGATTAGAGCAAGATGTCTACTCAAGAGTCAGTTGGGGAGAGCCGGGTGTCTCATCCGGCATCGAGGCCAAGAACAAACAGCGATGTTGACCACTTTGGGCCAGCAACGGAGGAAGAGATGGAGGCTGAATTGATGAGGATAGATGCTATTGAGGATCAAGAAGTCACTTCTCGCTTCCGCGCTGGGTTCATGATGGGGAACTACAGAGCTCAGCTATTCCAAACTCGGTTATCCCTTCCAATGTTAAATTTCTTTCTTATGGAAATATGAAGAAGAGTGTGACTTGTTCTCCCGCAGCTATGCAACACCCTTCGGTGAAAGGGGCTTTAGCCGTTACAGAGAAGCTTCGTAAGGAGATAACGGATCTCAAGCAGCAACTCAATAAGCTCGAGGAAGAGAATCGTATCCTGAGGGGCATTATCTCCAAGAATATCGCACCATCACCTCCGAAGGAGACACACTACTAGAAAAATGGCTATAGCCAATATCCCTATTAGTGGCGCACCATGGTGGTGGTGCGCCACTGCTATATAGCAGTGTCGCACCAGAAGCAGGTGCGCCATTGTTATTTTTTTAGTAGTGGCGCACCTTTAGTCCAATGCGCCATTGCTATTTTTCCCCGGGTCCACCCCCTTCCCAAGGCTTACCAGTGGCGCACCTTTGCCAGGTGCGCCATTGCTATTTTAGGTAGCAATGGCGCACCTGGCAAAGGTGCGCCATTGGTAAGTCAGGGGAGGTGGGCATTTTTGGCTAGCAATGGCGCACCAGCCCCTGGTGCGCCATTGCTATGTGCTGCACCGACCGGCCCGCCTTTTTCTTTTCTTTTCTCCTCTCACCTATCCACCGCATAGCTCGAGCTCCATCTCACGATTCCTCACCTCCACCAACAGCCGCCGGCCACCACGTCCCCTCACCTGCGCCGCCGGCCGGCCACCGCAGCCCTCCTTCCGCTGCCGGCCCTAGACCTCTCCTACCCCATCCGCCTCCCAGTCCTCTCCCAAATCCCCCTTTGTCCCCAAGCTCGCGCGAGACCCAGCCTCGCCCCACCTCCGCCCCGCCGCCTACCAGCCCTCCCGAACCTTGCCACCGTCCGGGGAAGCTCCGACGCCGCCCCCCTGCAGATTCCCTCGCGGACACGCCTCCAATCGAGCCTCAAGCGCGCCGCCACGAAACCCTAGGCCAGCCGGGACCTCGCATCTGGATGCCGTGTCCGTGCTGGTGGAGGCGTCCAGCGGCGTCGCCGGCGCCGTGATGTCGACCACCGTAGCTTCTGGTCAAGGTATGAGTCGTACCCCAACAGGCAGCCCCCAATCCTCTTCTCCCCCCTGCGGGATGCAGTGGTAGCACGACGCAGGTGAGACGAATTCGTCGATTTGCTGCATTGATTTGTAGCTACAGGATTTTTTTAGGGGAGAAGAAATGCAGTTTCTTGTCAGGTTTTGCTGTGCATCGATGGAAATCAGCTCTATAGATGCAACAGTCCCAGTGCATGCACTTTCCTTATCGATTTTCTGATGAGATTGTGATTGACTAGCTAAAGAAATTACTACCTGGGATGATATTTGTTTGCTTCCATAAAGCTAATGCTAAAGCAATTATTTTTCTTTTGTAACACTTTAAAGCACTTCCTTGCATAATATTGAACCTGAAGCTTGTAGTTCTACACTTCTACTGATATATTGTATATCGACTGCCTCAAGGGAGCATAATAATTGGTTCCCATTTCTTATTTTCTGCTAAGCTTCATTATGTAGTTGTTTGCTAAATGATGCCCGTGATTGACTGAATATTGTTTGGAATTTCACAATCATAATTAATCTTTGATCTGACCGTCTTGATTGATTCAGATGTGCATTCTGTGTTCTGCCAAAAAAAATTTACATGCTAATCTGCGAAAAATATTATGCTGTTAGTGGATCCTTTTAATTTAGGATCTATTCTCCTACTCTCTGAATATTGTTTCCATAAGCTCCATTTTATCTTCAGTTACCTCTCCGACATGCTGCTCAAGCCCTAACTTTTTTTTGTATACACTGGTGGTGCTGGCGTCTCTGGTGCCGCCGTTCGGCGCTGTGGTGCCCACCGTGGCTGGTGTCGTCTGCTGGTGCAGCAGAGGGTTCCGCCATGGATGGTACTATGGTGCTACGCCTTCACTGCATCGCCTCTTCACTGCATCGATGCTCCTTCTGCATCGAGATCTCTAGGTAATCCTCCTTCTCTCTCTGCTCTGCTTCTGCATTCTGTACTGAACTGTCACTAGCCTAGGGTTCAAGCTCTGAATTTTTAGATGTTTAGATCGATTCAGTAGTTGCTTAGGTATATAGGAATCTATGTAGTGCTTAGGATGTCCTACTTGCAGTAGAACATGTGTAGGTGTTTTACTGAATTTTACTTCTGATTCAAGGTTTCGTGAGTGGCTGAGATACATGTTGAGAGAACATGGAGGTCCCTTATTGGATGCTTTCAGATCAAAATACCCTGAAAGGTATCGCAGCTCCTGTTTTTTACTTGCTACTCTTATTCTTCTCATAATTTTGCAACTTTGTTATAGCTTATTACTCCATGTCCTCAGAACCAACAATGTAAGTACATATTTTACTATTGGTTAAACAATGTCCTCAGAACTTTGCACGTATCAGTGCTGGTTTCCATCTTTGAACAACTAAAAGAAGTTAGTAATTTGCTGATGTGGTAGGCTGTGAGGGCAGGAAAAATGTTCAGTGGGGATTGACTTTATAGTTATATAGGATTATTACAACTATAGTGTACTTCATGATAATCACATTCTAACCATGTACCGTATGCTTCCTTCATTTGTTTTGTGCAGGGAGGGAGCTTATACTTGCTTTAATCAAACCGTTGGAGCTGAAGAATTCAGTTATGGTTCTAGAATAGATCACATTCTCATTTCATGACGCACACACTGTCGAGATGAGGACCCTACGGCACAGCGAGCCGCACTGGACGGTGGCGCAATGCATGAGGTACAGAACATAAACTCCTTCATCGTCAGATCAATCACAACGTTTATGTCACTAAATAGTTAATTTCTTAGGAATAGAGCATGTCTCCTTGGGCTAAACTGTAACAAAGTTCAGAATATTAAACTTGAGATTATTAACCTTAACTTTCATTTATCAAAGATCTGCACACTTTGTTTTGGATCCACACACCTAGGCTCGTCTAATGTGATCGGATCTGGCCAGATTCCTTTTGATGCATCACATGTTACTCTTTTCGGTGAATTATGTTAGTAGTATTCTTGATTAGCTAGTTGCATGTGTGTTGTTAGCAGGATTAGCGTGGCCGTAGCTCACGTCAAGCATGTACCTTATGTTTTATCTCATGTAAAAAGCTTAGGACTATGTTTACTGAATAATTAAGTTCTTCTGACAGGGAACTATGCATCCTGAATGTCATAGACTCTTGGCTTCATGAAATGACCCATGTCTATGATTCAAGGTATCTTAGATCTTCGATGTCAAATGCAAATAATTGCTCAATTTCACTTCTCTGCAATGTTCATTCTCACATATTTCTATCATTCTTTGCAGGGATAAAGTAAAGAAAAAGAAGAAAAGATTACTCGAAGATTAGTTTTAGAATTTTCTTTTATTTCCTTGTAATTTTTCTTTTATTTGATACTTGTAAAGACATTGTAATATTCTTACTATAATAAAAATTATGATTCTATTTCATTTTTTGTTTTAAAATTATTTTTCCATATAGGTTGTTTTCTGTAAATTTGGATTTTTTTGTTTTCCAAATACATTACTAGTGGCGCATTTCAGCCCTTATTAGTGGCGCACCTTCTTTTATTACTAGTGGAGCACCTATAAGGCTATTAGTGGCGCACCTAGAGGAAATACCAGTGGAGCACCTAAGGGTTAGTAGTGGCGCACCAGAGGTGCGCCATTACTATCTGGATTACTAATGGCGCACCAGAGGTGCGCCATTACTATCTGTTACTAGTGGCGTGTTAATAGTGGCGCACCTATAGTGCGCCATTACTAACGAAAACAGGTGCGCCACTAATAGGGCTTTTTCTAGTAGTGACATAATCACATGGGTATGGGCACTCCCCTTGGCAACTGCCAAGCTTGGGGGAGGTGCCCCGGTATTTTTTCACCATCACACTCCTATCTTTACCGTTTTCCTTAGTTCGATCCTATTAGTAGTATCTTGATCAAGTAGAATGAAGTTTATGGTATAATCTAGTTTTGAGTTTTTGCTTTATGATCCCTCTATGTAATCGAGTCCGTGAGCTATATAATAAAGATTAGTGTTGAGTCAAGGGCTTGATTATTTTGCCATGATCTTGAGTGAATAAAAGAAAAGAGAAAAAGAATAAAAAGAAACAAAGAGATCATATTGATCTTATTGAGAGTAATGACTTCACATAGAAAGAGTATGATGATTAAAAATTGTTGAGAGTTGGCAAACGTAGCTTTGGTCATCGTTGCAATTAATAGGAAGTAATAAGGAAAGAGAGGTTTCACATATAAATATACTATCGTAGACATCTTTTATGATTGGGAGCACTCATTAAAATATGACATGCTAAAGAGTTGATGTTGGACAAGGAAGACAACGTAATGGGTTATGTTTTCTTATATCTTAGATAAAGTATATTGTCATGGATCATCCAACATGTTGAGCTTGCCTTTCCCCCTCATGCTAGCCAAATTCTTTGCACCAAGTAGAGATACTACTTGTGCTTCCAAAAACCCTTAAACCAGTTTTGCCATGAGAGTCCACCATATCTACCTATGGATTGAGTAAGATCCTTCAAGTAAGTTGTCATCGGTGCAAGCAATAAAAATTTCTCTCTAAATATGTATGATTGATTGGTGTGGAGGAAATAAGCTTTATACGATCTTGTGATGTGGAAGAAATAAAAGCGATGTACTGCATAATAAAGGTTCATATCACAAGTGGCAATATAAAGTGACGTTCTTTCGCATTAAGATTTTGTGCATCCAACCCTGAAAGCGCATGGCAACCTCTGCTTCCCTCTGCGAATGGCCTATCTTTTATTATTATCTTCTATCTTATGCAAGAGTCATGGTGATCTTCACCTTTCCTTTTTATATTTTATCCTTTGGCAAACACAGGGTGTTGGAAAGATCCCGATAGATATATCTAATTGGATGTAAGTCAGCATGAGTTATTATTGTTGACATTACCCTTGAGGTAAAAGGTTGGGAGGCGAAACTATAAGCCCCTATCTTTCTCTGTGTCCGATTAAAACTCCATAACCACAGGTATTGCGTGAGTGTTAGCAATTATAGAAGACTAAATGATAGTTGAGTATGTGGACTTGATAGAAAGCTCTGACATAGACTCTTTCTGATGTTATGATAAATTGCAATTGCTTCAATGATTGAGATTATAGTTTGTTAGTTCTCAATAAAGTTTCTGATTCATACTTTGCATTGTGAATATATTATTACTTGAGCATAAGAAATCATATGACAATATTCATATATGTTGCTGTTATGGGAATAATCATGATGCCCTCATGTCCGTATTTTATTTTTATCGACACCTCTACCTCTAAACATGTGGACATATTTATCCTTATCGGCTTCCGCTTGAGGACAAGCGAGGTCTAAGCTTGGGGGAGTTGATACGTCCAATTTGCATCATGCTTTTATATCGATATTTATTGCATTATGGGCTGTTACTACACGATATGTCACAATACATATGCCTATTCTCTCTTATTTTACAAGGTTTACATAAGGAGGGAGAATGCCGGCAGCTGGAATTCTGGGCTGGAAAAGGAGCAAATATTAGAGACCTATTCTCCACAACTCCAAAAGTCCTGAAACTCCACGAAAGTTATTTTTGGAAATAAAAAAAATATTGAGCGGAAGAAGTCCGCCAGAGGGGGACCCACCTGGCCACGAGGGTGGGGGGCGCGCCCCCTGCCTCGTGGGCCCCTTGTTGGCTCTCCGGTGGCCATCTTCTGCTATATGAAGTCTTTTGTCGAGGAAAAAATCATAAGCAAACTTTCGGGACGAGACTCCGCCGCCACGAGGCGGAACCTTGGCGGAACCAATCTAGGGCTCCTACAGAGCTGTTCTGCCGGGGACACTTCCCTCCGGGAGGGGGAAATCATCGCCATCGTCATCACCAACGCTCCTCTCATCGGGAGAGGGCAATCTCCATCAACATCTTCACCAGCACCATCTCCTCACAAAACCCTAGTTCATCTCTTGTATCCAATTCTTGTCTCCAAGTCCGGGATTGGTACTAGTAGGTTGCTAGTAGTGTTGATTACTCCTTGTAGTTGATGCTAGTTGGTTTAATTGGTGGAAGATCATATGTTCAGATCCTTTATGCATATTAATACCCCTCTGATTATGAATATCAATATGCTTTGTGAGTAGTTACGTTTGTTCCCGAGGACATGGGAGAAGTCTTGCTATTAGTAGTCATGTGAATTTGGTATTCGTTCGATATTTTGATGAGATGTATGTTGTCTAGCCTCTAGTGGTGTTATGTGAACGTCGACTACATAACACTTCACCATTATTTGGGCCTAGAGGAAGGCATTGGGAAGTAATAAGTAGATGATGGGTTGCTAGAGTGACAGAAGCTTAAACCCTAGTTTATGCGTTGCTTCGTGAGGGGCTGATTTGGATCCATATGTTTCATGCTATGGTTAGGTTTACCTTAATACTTTTGTTGTAGTTGCGGATGCTTGCAATAGAGGTTAATCATAAGTGGGATGCTTGTTCAAGTAAGAACAGCACCCAAGCACCGGTCCACCCACATATCAAATTATCAAAGTACCGAACGCGAATCATATGAACGTGATGAAAACTAGCTTGACGATAATTCCCATGTGTCCTCGGGAGCGCTTTTCTCCATATAAGAGTTTGTCCAGGCTTGTCCTTTGCTATAAAAAGGATTGGGCCACCTTGCTGCACTTTATTTACTTTTGTTACTTGTTGCTTGTTACAAATTATCCTATCACAAAACTACCTGTTACCACTTATTTCAGTACTTGCAGAGAATACCTTGCTGAAAACCGCTTATCATTTCCTTCTGCTCCTCGTTGGGTTCGACACTCTTACTTATCGAAAGGACTACGATAGATCCCCTATACTTGTGGGTCATCAAACACCTATGTGGATGTGCACTGGATTGACATGCATCACTTGAGGCAGGACAAGCACCGTTCTTACTTTGGTGAGGCTCTAGACCTGGTGGAGCAGTTTGGCATTGAGCATGTGATCTCGTTCCACCTGGACTGTGACCCTGAGATTATTGCCCAGTTCTTTGCTTCGGTTCACTTTCACACTGGGGAGGAACGAAAGATGACCTGGATGACCAATGGACGATAGTTGTCTGCTACCTGGAAGGACTTCATGGATTTGCTTCATGTACCGGATGAGGGGCTCAACACGCCCGTTGGTGTTCGCCCTCATGCCAACCCCGAGTCAGCTAGCAAGACCAAGCTCCATAAGTATTATGTTGAGAAGTTGCTTCCTAGTGGCAAGAAGGCGTGGGTGCTGAACCGCTTTCTGTACATCATGTATCGCATCTTCCGCAACTCCCTATTTCCTCGCATTGGTGACAAGGACAAGGTGCGTGCCTATCTGGTGGATATGATGCTTCTGTGTGAGGAGGCACATGTTTCTCAGTCTCAACCACTTGATGTCTCACAAATCATGTGGTGTGAGCTTCGGTTCGCGGTGTTCAACCGCAAGGTACCTATCTATGGACCGTACCTGTTTCAGTTGATCTCGAAGTCTTGGGAGAAGTTGTTTCCCGATGATGAGTTCCTTGCTCCGGACTGGACTCGTCATGAGCCCATCAGGCTCCGTGTCAAGCCCCAGTGGGCCAACACTACTACTCGCGCTGAGGCTGAGGCTGCTAAGATGGCTGTTGATGGGGACGAGAGTGAGGCGGAGGATGCAGATGAGGACCGCGCTGCTGGGTATGGACCTCGCTCTTCTGAGCCCTCGTGGGCCAAGAAGCTGAAGGACAAGATGAAGACCCTATTCTGCATGCAGGCAAAGGGGCAGTATAGGACTCACGTTGCCTCCAAGGAGATTCGCCGCCGCGACAAGAAGATTATGAGGGTCTTTGGAGAGGAAGTTTCTGGCGGTTCTGAGGAGATCATCACTCCAGAGGCTGAGTGGATGGCAAAACAAGGCTTCAAGTGGACTGATTCTTAGGAGGACAACGAGGAGACCGTTCCCGCTGCTGAGTCCGGCGAGGAGCGTGAGAGTGATTACTCCGCTTGAGCCACCACTTGTACTGTAGGTGTCCTCTCTGCCTTTTTGGCGTCTCGATGCCAAAGGGGGAGAGAGTGTAGGGATTTGCGAGTCTTCTGTTTGCTTTGCTTGCTTTTGTTCCGTTGAACCTTGCTTGCTTTGGTTTGGTTTGCTCGTGAGACTTATCGTTCATATGGTGTAAGACATATGCACTATATCGTACCTTATTGAGCTTATGATATATTGTGCTATTTATGTTATGCTCATGTTTACTATCTTGCTTAGTGTTAGCCTTATTGTTGCAAGATATGCCTTGTCTATAAAATATAGGGGGAGTGTTGATCCTAGTATACGTGCCGTGCAGTCCAAATCACTTATCTAGATAACACGCATCTAGGGGGAGCCCATCTATATTTTAGAGATGTTGGGTTTGCTTATGTTCTATATTATTTTCTTTTGTGCAAATCCCGTATTGTCATCAATTCACCAAAAAGGGGGAGATTGTAAGGGCATATTTATCCCTAAGGTGTTTTGGTGATTGATGACAATGCTTTTGCGGACTAATCGTGTGCCTTGAGTATTTCAGACGTTTCGTCACTAGGCACAAGGCGGTTCGGTGCCCCTCGAAGACTAGTGAAGACGGCGTTTTTCTACGTTTCTTTTCGGTGGATTTGAGTCATAGGAAAGCCGTACTATTAAGAGGGGGTCCGTTTTGGAAAGGTTTGGGTGGAATCATCACGTACACTTCTACTCCTTTTGCACCGCCTTTCCTTTGGCACCTTGGAGCATCCTCCGTCTTTTTTTGTCTATGCAACTTGTCTTAGGTCGTTGAGCTTGGGCATGCGGTAGTACTGCTCCGTGGAGCGATAGTACCGCAGGACCTTGCGGTAGTACCGGACCCCGATGCGGTACTACCGCGGGAGCCCACGGTAGTACCGCTCCTCAGGAGCTGTAGTACCGTGGCCCCCAGGCCAAGTGCTGCTGCGCAGCGGTAGTAGGGGCGGATGTAATTTTTTACATCCGCGCCCTACGCGGTAGTACCGCGCCCAGTGCGCGGTAGTACCGTGCCTCCTGGCCTGGCTCAGCCATCGCGCAGTAGTACCGCTCCTCGTGCTGTACTACCGTGTCGGATTTTTGCATCGACTCCAACTCATCGGAAGTTGCCACAGATGTAATATTTTAGGTCCGTGCCTTCCCGTTTTCTGAAACTTCCCTGCCTTGCGGTAGTACCGCTAGGTGGTGCGGTAATACCGCACGAGCGGTTCTACCACCCTCTATGGGTGGTAGTACCGCAAGGCCCTGCGGTAGTACCGCAAGTGCTTGCGATAGTACCGCGGCCCTGGCGCGGTAGTACCGCGCTGCGCAGACTGGGTTTTGGTGGATAACAGTTGGATTTGTCCCTCCACTATATAAGGGGTATCTTCTTCCCCGAGTTGACTATCTGGTCCGACCCTAAGCTCCATTGTTGCTCCAAGCTCCATTTTCGCCCGATCTCTCTCCCTAGCCAATCAAACTTGTTGATTTTCTAGGGATTGGTTGAGAAGGCCCCGATCTACACTTCCACCAAGAGAAATTTGATTCCCCCCACTAATCCCTTGCGGATCTTGTTACTCTTGAGTGTTTGAGCACCCTAAATGGTTGAGGTCACCGCGGAGCCATAGTCCATTGTGGTGAAGCTTCGTGGTGTCGTTGGGAGCCTCCAATTAAGTTGTGGAGATTGCCCCAACCTTGTTTGTAAAGGTTCGGTCGCCGCCTCCAAGGGCACCAATAGTGGAATCACGGCATCTCGCATTGTGTGAGGGCGTGAGGAGAATACGGTGGCCCTAGTGGCTTCTTGGGGAGCATTGTGCCTCCACACCGCTCCAACGGAGACGTACTTCCCCTCAAAAGGAAGGAACTTCGGTAACACATCCTCGTCTTCACCGGCTCCACTCTTGGTTATCTCGTGCCTTTACTTGTACAAGCTTATTTGTGTTATATCCCTTGCTTGCTTGTGTGCTTGTTGTTGTTGCATCATATAGGTTGCTCACCTAGTTGCATATCTAGACAACCTACTTTGACGCAAAGTTTAAATTGGTAAAGAAAAGCTAAAAATTGTTAGTTGCCTATTCACCCCCCCCCCTTCTAGTCAACTATATCGATCCTTTCACCTAGGACACAAAGGATAAAGTCATCCCTTGAGAGTCTATCTAAGAGAAAACACAAGTGCAAAGAATGCAAAGAACATGGGCATATGGCGAAGACATGTCCTCTACTTTATCCTAAAGGCAAGCCAAGAAATAGGTAATTGCAAGAAAAGAATTTTATATTCAGAATTTAAATGCAATGAATTGTATAGTTCAACTTAATTTCTCTATCTCAAATCTATTAGGAAAACGAAAAATGTTGAGCCACAAGACATAGAAGACATAAAAGCCAATGCCATAGATGCTGAAACTACTAGGTATTGTTGTTTTGCTCCAAACAATCCATAATGGTCTAATTTTTCTTATTCTAAATCTGCATTTCAACACTGATATTTTTTTATTATTTGCACTAAAAATAGTGATACTAAGAAGAGAACATGAGGCGGTAAAAGGGCAAAGTTGTTGGGGAACGTAGTAATTTCACAGAAATTCCTATGCACACGCAAGATCATGGTGATGCATAGCAACGAGATGGGAGAGTGTCGTCTACGTACCCTCGTAGACCGTAAGCGGAAGCGTTATAACAACGCGGTTGATGTAGTCGTACGTCTTCCTGATCGACCGATCCTCAGCACCGAACGTACGTCACCTCCGCGTTCAGCAAACGTTCACCTCGGTGACGTCCCGTGAACTCACAATCCAGTACAGCTCGAGGGAGAATTTCGTCAGCACGATGGCGTGGTGATGATGTTGATGAAGCTACCGACACAGGGCTTCGCCTAAGCACCGCTACGATATGACCGAGGTGGATTATGGTAGAGGGGGGCACCGCACATGGCTAAAAGATCAATGATCAATTGTTGTGCCTTGGGGCCCCCCCACGCCCCCGTATATAAAGGAGCTAGGGGGAGGCGGCCGGCCAGCAGGAGGGTGCGCCAAGGGGGGAGTCCTACTCCCACCGGGAGTAGGACTCCTCCTTTCCTAGTAGGAGTAGGAGAAGGGGGAAGGAGGAGAGAGAGGGGAAGGAAAGGGGGGCGCCGCCCCCCTCCTTGTCCAATTCGGACTAGAGGGGGAGGGGGCGCGCGACCTGCCCTGGCCGCCCCTCCTCTTCTCCACCAAGGCCCAATAGGCCCATTATACTCCCCGGGGGGTTCGGGTAACCCCCCGGTACTCCGGTATATGCCGGAAACGTCCCGAAACACTTCCGGTGTCCGAACATAGTCATCCAATATATCGATCTTTACGTCTCGACCATTTCGAGACTCCTCGTCATGTCCGTGATCATATCCGGGACTCTGAACTACCTTCGGTACATCAAAACACAAAAAATCATAATACCGATCGTCACAGAACTTTAAGCGTGCGAACCCTACGGGTTCGAGAACTATGTAGACCTAACCGAGACACGTCTCCAGTCAATAACCAATAGCAACCTGGATGCTCATATTGGTTCCTACATATTCTACGAAGATCTTTATCGGTCAAACCGCATAACAACATACATTGTTCCCTTTGTCATCGGTATGTTACCTGCCCGAGATTCGATCGTCGGTATCTCAATACCTAGCTCAATCTCGTTACAGGCAAGTCTCTTTACTCATTTCGTAGTGCATCACCCCATGACTAACTCATTAGTCACATTGCTTGCAAGGCTTCTAGTGATGTGCATTACCGAGAGGGCCCAGAGATACCTCTCTGACAATCGGAGTGACAAATCCTATTCTTGATCTATGCCAACTCAACAAACACCATCGGAGACACCTGTAGAGCACCTTTATAATCACCCAGTTACGTTGTGACGTTTGGTAGCACACAAAATGTTCCTCCGGTATTCGGGAGTTGCATAATCTCATAGTCATAGGAACATGTGTAAGTCATGGAGAAAGCAATAGTAGTAAACTAAACGATCAAGTGCTAAGCTAACGAAATGGGTCAAGTCAATCACATCATTCTCCTAATGATGTGATCCCTTTAATCAAATGACAACTCATGTCTATGGCTAGGAAACTCAACCATCTTTGATCAACGAGCTAGTCAAGTTGAGGCATACTAGTGACACTATGTTTGTCTATGTATTCACACATGTATTATGTTTCCGGTTAATACAATTCTAGCATGAATAATAAACATTTATCATGATATGAGGAAATAAATAATAACTTTATTATTGCCTCTAGGGCATATTTCCTTCAGTCTCCCACTTGCACTAGAGTCAATAATCTAGATTACACAGTAATGATTCTAACACCCATGGAGTCTTGGTGCTGATCATATTTTGCTCGTTGAAGAGGCTTAGTCAACGGGTCTGCAATATTCAGATCCGTATGTATCTTGCAAATCTCTATGTCTCCCACCTGTACTTGATCCCGGATGGAATTGAAGCGTCTCCTGATGTGCTTGGTCCTCTTGTGAAATCTGGATTCCTTTGCCAAAGCAATTGCACCAGTATTGTCACAGAAGATTTTCATTGGACCCAATGCACTAGGTATGACACCTAGATCGGATATGAACTCCTTCATCCAGACTCCTTCGTTTGCTGCTCCGAAGCAGCTATGTACTCCGCTTCACACGTAGACCCCGCCACGACGCTTTGTTTAGAACTGCACCAACTGACAGCTCCACCGTTTAATATAAACATGTATCCGGTTTGCGATTTAGAATCGTCCGGATCAGTGTCAAAGCTTGCATCAACGTAACCATTTACAACGAGCTCCTTGTCACCTCAATAAACGAGAAACATATCCTTAGTCCTTTTCAGGTATTTCAGGATGTTCTTGACCGCTGTCCAGTGATCCACTCCTGGATTACTTTGGTACCTCCCTGCTAAACTAATAGCAAGGCACACATCCGGTCTGGTACACAGCATTGCATACATGATAGAGCCTATGGCTGAAGCATAGGGAACACTTTTATTTTCTCTCTATCTTCTGAAGTGGTCGGGCATTGAGTCTGACTCAACTTCACACCTTGTAACACAGGCAAGAACCCTTTCTTTGCTTGATCCATTTTGAACTTTTTCAAAACTTTTTCAAAACTTTGTCAAGGTACGTGCTTTGTGAAAGTCCAATTAAGCGTCTTGATCTATCTCTATAGATCTTGATGCCCAATATGTAAGCAGCTTCACCGAGGTCTTTCATTGAAAAACTCTTATTCAAGTATCCTTTTATGCTATCCAGAAATTCTATATCATTTCCAATCAACAATATGTCATCCACATATAATATTAGAAATGCTACAGAGCTCCCACTCACTTTCTTGTAAATACAGGCTTCTCCAAAAGTCTGTATAAAACCATATGCTTTGATCACACTATCAAAGCGTTTATTCCAACTCCGAGAGGCTTGCACCAGTCCATAAATGGATCGCTGGAGCTTGCACACTTTGTTAGCTCCCTTTGGATCAGCAAAACCTTCTGGTTGCATCATATACAACTCTTCTTCCAGAAATCCATTCAGGAATGCAGTTTTGACATCCATTTGCCAAACTTCATAATCATAAAATGCGGCAATTGCTAACATGATTCAGACAGACTTAAGCATCGCTACGGGTGAGAAAGTCCCATCGTACTCAACCCCTTGAACTTGTCGAAAAACTTTCGCAACAAGTCGAGCTTTGTAGACAGTAACATTACCGTCAGTGTCAGTCTTCTTCTTGAAGATCCATTTATTTTCTATGGCTTGCCGATCATCGGGCAAGTCAACCAAAGTCCACACTTTGTTCTCATACATGGATCCCATCTCAGATTTCATGGCCTCAAGCCATTTTGCGAATCTGGGCTCACCATCGCTTCTTCATAGTTCGTACGTTCGCTTTGGTCAAGTAACATGACCTCCAGAATAGGATTACCGTACCACTCTGGTGCGGATCTTACTCTGGTTGACCTACGAGGTTCGGTAGTAACTTGATCTGAAGTTTCATGATCAACATCATTAGCTTCCTCACTAATTGGTGTAGGTGTCACAGGAACCGGTTTCTGTGATGAACTACTTTCCAATAAGGGAGCAGGTGCAGTTACCTCATCAAGTTCTACTTTCCTCCCACTCACTTCTTTCGAGAGAAACTCCTTCTCTAGAAAGGATCCAATTTTAGCAACAAATGTCTTGCCTTCGGATCTGTGATAGAAGGTGTACCCAACAGTTTCCTTTGGGTATCCTATGAAGACACATTTCTCCGATTTGGGTTCAAGCTTATCAGATTGAAGTTTTTTCACATAAGCATCGCAGCCCCAAACTGTAAGAAAAGACAACTTTGGTTTCTTGCCAAACCAAAGTTCATAAGGCGTCGTCTCGACGGATTTTGATGGTGCCCTATTTAACGTGAATGCAGCCATCTCTAAAGCATAACCCCAAAATGATAGCGGTAAATCAGTAAGAGGCATCATAGATTGCACCATATCTAGTAAAGTATGATTACGACATTCGGACACACCATTACGCTGTGGTGTTCCAGGTGGCGTGAGTTGCGAAACTATTCCGCATTGTTTCAAATGAAGACCAAACTCGTAACTCAAGTATTGTCCTCCACGATTAGATCGTAGAAACTTTATTTTCTTGTTACGATGATTTTCCACTTCACTATGAAATTCTTTGAACTTTTCAAATGTTTCAGACTTATGTTTCATTAAGTAGATATATCCATATCTGCTCAAATCATCTGTGAAGGTGAGAAAATAACGATACTCACCGCGAGCCTTAATATTCATTGGACCACATACATCAGTATGTATGGTTTCCAACAAATCTGTTGCTTGCTCCATTGTTCTGGAGAACGGCGTTTTAGTCATCTTGCCCATGAGGCATGGTTCGCAAGTACCAAGTGATTCATAATCAAGTGATTCCAAAAGTCCATCAGTATGGAGTTTCTTCATGCGCATTACACCAATATGACCTAAACAGCAGTGCCACAAATAAGTTGCACTATCATTATCAACTCTGCATCTTTTGGCTTCAACATTATGAATATGTGTATCACTACTATCGAGATTCAACACAAATAGACCACTCTCCAAGGGTGCATGACCATAAAAGATATTACTCGTATAAATAGAACAACCATTATTCCCAGATTTAAATGAATAATCGTCTCGCATCAAACAAGATCCAGATATAATGTTCATGCTTAACGCTGGCACCAAATAACAATTATTCAGGTCTAAAACTAATCCCGAAGGTAGATCTAGAGGTAGCGTGCCGACGGCGATCACATCGACTTTGGAACCATTTCCCACGCGCATCGTCACCTCGTCCTTAGAGAGTCTTCGCTTAATCCGTAGTCCCTGTTTCGAGTTGCAAATATTAGCAACAGAACCAGTATCAAATACCCAGGTGCTACTACGAGCTCTGGTAAGGTACACATCAATAACATGCATATCACATATACTTTTGTTCACCTTGCCATCCTTCTTGTCCGCCAAATACTTGGGGCAGTTCCGCTTCCAGTGACCAGTCCCTTTGCAGTAGAAGCACTCAGTCTCAGGCTTAGGTCCAGACTTGGGTTTCTTATCCTGAGTAGCAACTTGTTTGCTGTTCTTCTTGAAGTTCCCCTTCTTCTTCCCTTTACCCTTTTTCTTGAAACTGGTGGTCTTGTTGACCATCAACACTTGATGCTCCTTCTTGATTTCTACCTCCGCGGCCTTTAGCATTGCGAAGAGCTCGGGAATTGTCTTATCCATCCCTTGCATATTATAGTTCATCACGAGCTCTTGTAGCTTGGTGGCAGTGATTGAAGAATTCTGTCAATGACACTATCATCCGGAAGATTAACTCCCAGTTGAATCAAGTGATTGCAGTACCCAGACATTCTGAGTATATGTTCACTGACAGAACTATTCTCCTCCATTTTGCAGCTATAGAACTTATTGGAGACTTCATATCTCTCAATCCGGGCATTTGCTTGAAATATTAACTTCAACTCCTGGAACATCTCATATGCTCCATGACGTTCAAAACGTCGTTGAAGTCCCGGTTCTAAGCCGTAAAGCATGGCACACTGAACTATCGAGTAGTCATCAACACGCGACTGCGAGGCATTCACAATGTCTGAAGTTGCCGGTGCGGGTGGTACATCTAGCGGTGCTTCCAGGACGTAATTCTTCTATGCAGCAATGAGGATAATCCTCAAGTTACGGACCCAGTCCGTGTAATTGCTACAATCATCTTTCAACTTTGCTTTCTCAAGGAATGCATTAAAATTTAACGGAACAACAGCATGGGCCATCTATCTACAACAACATAGACAAGCAAAATACTATCAGGTACTAAGTTCATGATAAATTTAAGTTCAATTAATCATATTACTTAAGAACTCCCACTTAGATAGACATCCCTCTAATCATCTAAGTGATCAGGTGATCCATATCAACTAAACCATAACCGATCATCACATGAGATGGAGTAATTTTCAATGGTGAACATCACTATGTTGATCATATCTACTATATGATTCATGCTCGACCTTTCGGTCTTAGTGTTCTGAGGCCATATCTGCATATGCTAGGCTCGTCAAGTTTAACCCGAGTATTCTGCGTGTGTAAAACTGTCTTACACCCGTTGTAGATGAACGTTGAGCTTATCACACCCGATCATCACGTGGTGTCTCAGCACGACGAACTTTGGCAACGGTGCATACTCAGGGAGAACGCTTTTACCTTGAAATTTAGTGAGAGATCATCTTATAATGCTACCGTCAATCAAAGAAGAATAAGATGCATAAAGGATAAACATCACATGGAATCAATATAAGTAATATGATATGGCCATCATCATCTTGTGCCTTTGATCTCCATCTCCAAAGCACCGTCATAATCACCATCGTCATCGGCGCGACACCTTCATCTCCATCGTAGCATCGTTGTCGTCTCACCAACTATTGCTTTTACGACTATCGCTACCGCTTAGTGATAAAGTAAAGCAATTACAGGGCGATTGCATTTCATACAATAAAGCGACAACCATAAGGCTCCTACCAGTTGCCGATAACTTCGTTACAAAACATGATCATCTCATACAATAAAATATAGCATCATGTCTTGACCATATCACATCACAACATGCCCTGCAAAAACAAGTTAGACGTCCTCTACTTTGTTGTTGTAAGTTTTACGTGGCTGCTACGGGCTGAGCAAGAACCGTTCTTACCTACGCATCAAAACCAAAACGATAGTTCGTCAAGTTAGTGCTGTTTTAACCTTCTCAAGGACTGGGCGTAGTCACACTCGGTTCAACTAAAGTTGGAGAAACTGACACCCGCCAGCCACCCGGGTGCAAAGCACGTCGGTAGAACCAGTCTCGTGTAAGCGTACGCGTAATGTCAGTCGGGGCCGCTTCATCCAAAAATACCGCCGAACCAAAGTATGACATGCTGGTAAGCAGTATGACTTGTATCGCCCACAACTCACTTGTGTTCTACTCGTGCATATAACATCTATGCATAAACCTGGCTCTGATGCCACTGTTGGGGAACATAGTAATTTCAAAAAAATTCCTACGCACACGCAAGATCATGGTGATGCATAGCAACGAGAGGGGAGAGTGTCGTCTACGTACCCACGTAGACCGTAAGCGGAAGCGTTATAACAACGCGGTTGATGTAGTCGTACGTCTTCACGATCGACCGATCCTCAGCTCTGAACGTACGGCACCTCCGCGTTCAGCACACGTTCAGCTCGGTGACGTCCTGCGAACTCACGATCTAGTAGAGCTCGAGGGAGAGTTTCATCAGCACGACGGCGTGGTGATGATGTAGATGAAGCTACCAACGCAGGGCTTCGCCAAAGCACCGCTACGTATGACCGAGGTGGATTATGGTGGAGGGGGGCACCGCACACGGCCAAAAGAT
>NC_057796.1:470344438-470346353 GCF_018294505.1 Triticum aestivum
GGGGGGAGTCCTACTCCCACCGGGAGTAGGACTCCTCCTTTCCTAGTAGGAGTAGGAGAAGGGGGAAGGAGGAGAGAGAGGGGAAGGAAAGGGGGGCGCCGCCCCCCTCCTTGTCCAATTCAGACTAGAGGGGGAGGGGGGGCGCGGCCTGCCCTGGCCGCCCCTCCTCTTCTCCACCAAGGCCCAATAGGCCCATTATACTCCCCGGGGGGTTCCGGTAACCCCCCGCTACTCCGGTATATGCCCGAAACCTCCCGAAACACTTCCGGTGTTCGAACATAGTCATCCAATATATCGATCTTTACGTCTCGACCATTTCGAGACTCCGCGTCATGTCCGTGATCATATCCGGGACTCCGAACTACCTTCGGTACATGAAAACACAAAAACTCATAATACCGATCGTCACAGAACTTTAAGCGTGCGGACCCTATGGGTTCGAGAACTATGTAGACATGACCGAGACACATCTCTAGTCAATAACCAATAGCGGAACTTGGATGCTCTTATTGGTTCCTACATATTCTACGAAGATCTTTATCGGTCAAACCGTATAACAACATACGTTGTTCCCTTTGTCATCGGTATGTTACTTGCCCCAGATTCGATCATCGATATCTCAATACCTAGCTCAATCTCGTTACCGGCAAGTCTCTTTACTCGTTCCGTAGTGCATCATCCCATGACTAACTCATTAATCACATTGCTTGAAAGGCTTCTAGTGATGTGCATTACCGAGAGGGCCCAGAGATACCTCTCCGACAATCGGAGTGACAAATCCTATTCTTGATCTATGCCAACTCAACAAACACCATCGGAGACACCTGTAGAGCACCTTTATAATCACCCAGTTACGTTGTGACGTTTGGTAGCACACAAAGTGTTCCTCCGGGATTCGGGAGTTGCATAATCTCATAGTCATAGGAACATGTATAAGTCATGGAGAAAGCAATAGCAGTAAACTAAACGATCAAGTGCTAAGCTAATGAAATGGGTCAAGTCAATCACATCATTCTCCTAATGATGTGATCCCGTTAATCAAATGACAACTCATATCTATGGCTAGGAAACTCAACCATCTTTGATCAACGAGCTAGTCAAGTAGAGGCATACTAGTGACACTATGTTTGACTATGTATTCACACATGTATTATGTTTCCGGTTAATACAATTCTAGCATGAATAATAAACATTTATCATGATATGAGGAAATAAATAATAACTTTATTATTGCCTCTAGGGCATATTTCCTTCAAAAGTACACCCATGGCCCATGGCCCACCCAAAAGGAAGGCAGAACCTGCGCTTTTGCAGTCGCCCGCTCTGTTTCCATGGAAAAATCCCACTCTCTTCCTCCATCCCGCCTCTCTCCACCCAATTCCCGCACTTTTCTCCCATTCTTGTCCTCCCTCCTGCAGCGGACGCATGGAACTGGAAGAGAGCCTGTCGGAGTTGGAGGTGGTGGAGGATCCCAGCATCACCGTCGCCCGGATGATCAACTCGGCAACGCGACAAAATCGCCGCGTCAAAGCCAATGCCGCAAAGGATGTAACGCTCGTGAAGCGGACGGATGGTGTAGGGCGTGCTAATGGTGTCCGTGGCGATGGGCATGCTGGTCACGGACAGGGTCGTGGAGCGCAGATGGTGTGACCTGATACGTCTCCAATGTATCTATAACTTTTTATTGTTCCATGCTATTATATTATCCATCTTGGAAGTTTTATATGCATTATTATGTTATTTTATATCATTTTTTGGGACTAACCTATTAACCTAGTGCCCAATGCCAGTTGTTGTTTTTCCCATGTTTTTGTCTTTTACAGAAAATCAATACCAAACGGAACGAAACTTTTTGATGATTTTTCTTGCACTAGAAGACACCTAGGAAGCTTCAGGAGGAGGCCAGAAGAGCCAC
>NC_057796.1:470346591-470385285 GCF_018294505.1 Triticum aestivum
CCTAATCTTTGCTCCATAAATATCCAAATATTCCCCGTATACCAGAGGGCAACCAAAAATACTTTTCTGCCGCCGCAAGTTTCTGTCCTCGTAAGATCCCAACTGGAGACCTGTTCTGGTACTCTGCCGGAGGGGGATTCGATCACGGAGGGCCCCTCTACATCAACCTTGATGCCCTTCCGATGTTGTGTGAGTAGTTTACCACAGACCTACGGGTCCATAGCTAGTAGCTAGATGGCTTCTTCTCTCTCTTTTATCTTCAATACAATGTTCTCCTCAATGTTCTTGGAGATCTATTCGATGTAATCTTCTTTTGCAGTGCGTTTGTTGAGATCCAATGAATTGTGGATTTATGATTAGATTATCTATGAATATTATTTGAGTCTTCTTAGAACTCTTTTGTGCATGATTAATATAGCTTTGTATTTCTCTCCGATCTATTGATTTGGTTTGGCCAACTAGATTGATTTCTGTTGCAATCGGAGTGGTGCTTTGTGATTGGTTCAATCATGCGGTGTCCTCACCCAGTGACAGAAGGGGTAGCAAGGCACGTATTAGTATTGTTTCCATTAAGGATAAAAAGGTGGGGTTTATGCATATTGATTGGATCTATCCCTCTACATCATGTCATCTTGCTTAAGGCGTTACTCCGTTCTTGTTAATTTAATACACTAGATGCATTCTGGATAGCGGTCGATGTGAGGTGTAATAGTAGTAGATGCAGGCAGGAGTCGGTCTACTTGTCACGGACGTGCTGCCTATATTCATGATCATTGCCTTAGATATTGTCATAACTTTATGCTTTTCTATCAATTGCTCAACAGTAATTTGTTTGCTCACCGTATGTGTTCTTTCAGGAGAGAAGCCTCTAGTGAAAATTTTGGCCCCTGGGTCTATTTTTATCATATATTTTCAGATCAATAAAACCAAAAACACAAAAATACCTTGCTGCAATTTATGTACCTTTACTTTATTTTGCATTTTTATTTATCTTTTATACCTATTTCTATCAGATCTCATCCTTGCAAGTAACCGTGAAGGGATTGACAACCCCTTTATCGCGTTGGGTGCAAGTATTTGTTTGTTTGTGTAGGTGAATCATTGGTGACTTGTGTGTTCCTCCTACTGGATTGATACATTGGTTCTAAAACTGGGGGAAATACTTATCTCTACTTTGCAGCATGACCCTTTCCTTTTCAAGGGAAAAACCGATGCAAGCTCAAGAAGTAGCATCACCCATCGTCCAAATGTCGTCATGAACGGAGCTCTACAAGGCTCCGTACTACTATGCACCAAGCATCTAGGTAGGAAGTCCATGGCAACCACCGCCGGGCAAGAGCCTTACATCGTTCAGATCAATGCGGCGCCGCTGCTCTTCTCGGAGTCTGCTTTGCCACAACTTGTCCAGGCGCGGACGAGAAGCGAGGAGCACATGGGTGCCCCCATGCTGTTCGCTGCTATGCCTAAAGCTTGTGAGAAGGCGTACAATGATGCGGACACAGAGATATTGGACAGCATCAATGACGACACCGGAGGAGGAGGCTATGAGGACGGCCAGGTGGAAGACTCGGATCCCACTCAGTCCGGAAACTACACCCACACGCAGCAGGGCTACTCCCAGGCCGGCACACAGCGGACTGTCATGGGCACACAACAGGAGGAGGATTGGGCCGCTGAACAGGTAGAGGATGAGGAGGTGGAGGAGGATGAGGACGACGAAGAAGACAATCTGGATGGTTTTGGCGGGGACCTGAAGAAGAAGGGTAGAGGAGAAAGCTTCAACATGAGGGAGGACGAGTTGTTGTGTGATGCATGGTTTGGCCACTAGCCTCGATCCGATCCATGGCACAGAGCAAAAGGGCTCAACTTTTTGGGCCAACATTCACAAAATGGTTCCATGAACCCAAGTATTTAGTGCCCTACTCCGACGCGGTCACCAGGAACTGTGACCCAAAGTCCCTCAACCATCGATGGTACACCATCAAAGAGGTCGTGTCGAAGTATTGTGGTCACTTGCCACATCTCATCACATGGTGTCCTAGTGATGCCCAAATCACCGAGCAAGTAATTTATTATCACTTGCCGGAAATGCATAGTTGTGTTGATCATTTTGTAGCCGGATATGCTTTTTTTGATCATTGGCCGGATATGAATAGTTTAGGCACCGGATATGCATAGTTTTGTTGATCATTTGCCGGATATGCATAGTTTTATTGATCACTAACTGGATATGTGTAGTTTTGTTGATCATTAGCCGGATATACATAGTTTCGTTGATCGTTGGCTGTTTTTTTAGCCTTCTCATGCGTGTACGGTGTTCAAGAAGTTGGAGAAGAAAAAGTTCACTGTCATGCATTGATAGTTGAAGTTGAATGATTAACCGAAGTGGAACCTATTCATAGCCAAGACCACCGCCCAAGCCACAGAGGAAGAAACCGGTGACCCAACCGACCCAACGAAAGAACCACCCAAGAAGGTTAGAAGAGGGCTCCAGGGAAAGATGTGGGAGGAGGAGAGGGCGAAGTGAGAAGGTGCGGCGGTCAAGATGGCGGAGAGGTTCGAGGACATCTTGTTCAAGAAGGAGGATGCATTCAAGCCCTTAGACATCAAGGAGGAGAAGAAGGCGGAGAGGTTCAAACTGTTGATGCACTCGGCCAAGAAGAAGCTAGCGCTCGAAGAGAAGAGGACCTTGATCAAAGAGAAGAAGGCCATGCTCGAGGAGAAGAGGGCGAAGCTTGAAGAAAAGAAGGTGAAGATCGCAGCCAATGCGGAGGACGCCAAGATGTTGACCTTGAAGGTGTAGTCTTTCGATGCCGATGCCAGAATGATCATGCAAGCCGCCCGCTACAAGATGTTGTAGCGGCAGAAAGATGAGCTGGAGGCGGCGGACAAGGAGGAGGAGGAGATGGCGGAGCATGAGGCAGAGACGAAGCCTGCATACGTGGCGGCGATGGCACCTTGAGCACGGAGGAGGCTCGAATTGCCGGTCCGGTAGGGCAATAAATCTCAATTTTCTGCATGAACTACCGGACTGAAATTCTTTTTGGTCGGGATCGGGCAGGTAAAAAACTTACGCATACTTGCCTCTTTTTGGTTGTGATCGGGCATGTGATCCGACACGCGCTATGGATCGGACAGGATTTGAATTTCAAATTGCCCTTTACTAGCAGACATATACATGATAGCATTGGATGGCCGGCTCCGGCATCCGTGTCAGCGAACTGGACCCCCCGTCTATGGACGGATGCCAGAGTAAATTTGCGGGTCGGCGTTGAAGATTCCCTAATCTATACTGATAAAATTTGTGCTGATAACCAGCAGTTTCTTCTGTGTCGTCCAACATATTACTTTCATGTTGTTCCTGGTCTATAAGCATGGAGTTTTATTCCCTGTTATATGATGGTTCGTGGCCTTTTCCTTATGATTTGGCTGATCATATCTGAACTTTGTTTCTTTTCTGAAAATGAAACTTTGGTTTGGTCTGTAAGCCTGTAGTTTTATTTTCTGTAATGACTGATCTTACCTGAACTTTGTTTCATTTCTACGTGTTGAGTATCTGTGTGTGCATATCTGTGTATTGGACCCCTCCTAGTTGCCTTGTATAGTTGAGGTCGTGACCCACTCCTGTATATCATATATACGTGCATTTGCACCTGAGGAATACAACACGCAATTCCCACAACATACACTATGGAAATGGAGCTTTATTTCAATAGAGGTGTGATGCACTGTTAGAAACATTACTAGCATTATGGAAGTGATTGCATCGGTGTGCATTGGCCAAGGCCATCATAAATAGGACTAAGAGCATCTCCAATATATGACGTAGATGTATAAGTAACCGAAGTTTACATCATTGAGGCTCAAAATCCAAACTCCAACAGGGGGATGCTAAGAAATGAAGTCAGGAGCATGTGGGATACCCCAGCTGAGGATAAGTTCAGTCTTATAGGGGAAGATTGGCTTCAGAGCTTGTTGGGACCATGCACTCAGTCTACTAGTGGATTCCCCGCACGTTGCAGCAGGAATTAGTAGCACTAATATATGCTTGGCATTTCAGCGACCAGTATACTTGTAAATGCCATAGGAACATAGGTATAAATTCAAATGTCGCTCCCCTCACACTACAAAGTCTCATGTCGAAAATAATCAAAAGACTGGGGGAAAGGCCCTCTGTTCTATACTTAAACCGGTGTGAGACGAAACAATGTATTATTACAACTTTTACAGTAGTTGGCATTTTTTGGAGCCGTTCGTGAGTCTCGATCTAACGGCGCATACATACGTAGTACTCGAAAGTACGCGGATGAAAGTACTCGAAAGTACTATTAGTCTAGGGGCATTTTAGTCCTAGGAAATATATGATAAGGTGGGGCCCTCTCATCCAATGCAAAAACGCCGCCCCTCTCCTCCAATGCAAAACCGTCGCCCCTCTCGTCCAATGCAAAGCTGCCACCGTGCTCCTTCCCCTCTTCCATCACCATTGCAACCGCGGCCATCTCCTATCCTTCTCCTCCTTCTCGCGGCTGCAACTTTGCTCTTCTGATCTTCCACATCCACCCCCTCTTCCATCCACGCAAGATCCTCGATGGAGCAGCAGATCGACCACATCGGCGGCGGCGAGAACGCCGACTTCATGGAGATCGCCAGCGGCGAGAACGCCGACTTCATGGAGATCGCCGGTGGCGACCAGGTCAAGATGGCCAGGTTGACGGAGATCCGTTCTTGGTTTCACAACATATTGCAGATGAACTGGACAGTAATGGCCACTTTGAAGCAAATGACAAGGATGGAGAGGGCAAAGCTTTCCCCCCACCCGCACAACCGATGCACAAGGTCGAGATCCTCCTCTAGGCGATGGAGCAGGCCGATTCGTCCAGCCCGTGGACCAGGCGGAGGTGGTGGGCGTTCAGATCCAGGGTAGAGCATCCACTGGATCAGGAACCCACGGTGCATGAGGTGCCGTTGCGGATTGTGGAGCCTCCAACCGAGTCGGAGATGACTCTGAAGCGCATGAGGAGGAGGACAGTGGTCGCGACATCGCGTCCCCGCTGTTCTCCACGCTTCCCTTGCCGCTCTCCTCGTCTGAACGGCGGCCGTAGCTATGTTTAGGGTAAGATTGCTGAATTTCATTCATCATTACTTGCCACTTGCTTAATTTGATTCTCTGCAATATGTTCTTGCTACCTGTGTACTTGAATCCGTAGCCTCTGGATGGCAGCTTAGTTTGATCGACGAGGCTGGAATGAGTCTAGGCATATAGCATTGCTATGTTTACTTGCTATGTTTTGATGTGCTGGAGTGGTATCCATGATAGGAAATTTTGTCTGTCACCTCAAGAGTTGTGTTCAAATTACGTGATGCAACAGGGTATATTGAACTTGCAATATTTTGGCTGTAAGAAGTGCCTCCACACAAGTTCAGTACACAGTTTAGAGTGATAGACTCTGGGTTGACACTGAAATATTTCAATACTGCAAGTTTAGTAGATAGTTGTAGGCATTGAAATATATCAGTACTGACCGGTTCACACTGAAATATTTGTGTAGTGCAATTGCAGTACACACAGGTACACACTGAAAAATTTCAGTAATGCAATGCAATTTCAGTACACACGGGTAGACACTGAAATATTTTAGTACTGCAGTTTCAGTACACGCACGCAACCCCTGAAATATTTCGGTGTAGCAGTTTCAGTACACGCGCGTAGCCACTGAAATATTTCGATGGTGCTGTTTCTGTACAAGCACGTAGCCTCTGAAACATTTCGGTGGTGCACTTTCAGTACACGCACGTACCCACTGAAATATTTCAGTGGTTCACTTTCAGTACACGCACGTACGAAATGAAATATTTCAGTGGTGCTGTTTCAGTACACGCATCTAGCAACTGAAATATTTCAGTGGTGCTGTTTCAGTACACACACACGTAGCCACTGAAATATTTCAGTAATGCACTTTCAGTACAGAGATGTAGACACTGAAATATTTCAGTAGTGCCCTGTCGGTGATCTTGCATCCAAATATTTAGGGCTTCCTAATGATTCAGCAAAAAAAAGACATAAGCAGTGAAATAATTTTTGTACGGATGTTGGCTTACACATGTTGCCGTGCTGTACAACCTTTTGCTTCACTTCCTGTAAGTGCTTCTTGCATGTGCTATGGCCTACATGCTGTTTACTCTCATCACAGCAGTGATTTTGCATCTTGCAAAGGTCTTATTAAATCAACATTGACTTCTATGAACTTTGTATTCAAATTCGTATCCTCCTACAGAAACGGTGACAGATTTCCTTGGCATCTTCAAATTACCGTACTGTCATTTTTCCAATACCAACTGTATTCAATTTGAAACTTTCAGTTACTTATATGCTACAGGTGGAATCATGGATAGGTTCCTGAAGATGCTGCGCCTCACAATAAAAGTCCCTTGCTCAACCTCAACATCACAAGCTTTTTTGCATTTCTAGTTGTCTCAGTATTTCATGTGATGTATTTGAATACCAGAAGTTGTTATGCATTACAAGTTCAATCTGATAATCGTAGTACCTGCAGTCTGTGTGTTATCTGTTTTGTATGTGTGGGATCAAAATCTAATACGGTTATGATTCCTGTTTTCATGGCCTTGATGCTAAGTTAAGTACATGCTGGTCAGAGTGATCGGAGGGAAGGGTGGCGCTGGTGGGAAATATTTTAGGGCTTTATCGTCGTGATAACCCTAAAAAATTAATAAAAACATCAAAAATCAATGGAACTAGTCATGGATGCTTCTCATGTTGGTACAAGGGTGAAGAAATAATATAGGTCCATTTGAAGCAAGTCGAGAAAAACCCGTCCTTCCACATGGACCCTTACGTCCTACGGGAACGGCCGCCGGTGAAGGATCGACAACGTGCGCTTCTCGCGTCACCTCCGAGAAGTATTTTAAGCATTTAATCGTATTAGAAAATCCATACAAATGCCGACAACCTTACCAATCTAGTCATACTTCCTTCTCATGTTTTGAATCAAAGAAGTAGAAATTTTTTGGGTCCATTTACATCATGTCCGGCAAGTTTGTTTGTACGTGTTCTCCGTGTGTGTGAATGACTTGTGGGATCCACATGTAAAAACCCCATACGCAAAAAAGAGGCCCAAGCAAATTGCCCGACGGAGTTTCGAACCTAGGGCATTAGTTTGTGATGGGGAGGGTGTTACCGCTGGGCTGATGATGCATTTTCATACAAATTACATTCCCTCATATTTAAGAAATTCATTTACCATACCTATCATGTGTAACCACTGCTGGTGTCCACGTGTTAGCAGTTTGAAGGGCGGCGCGGGGCAAAGCGCACGCGAGGTGCACGGCGCGGGGCAAACCCCACGCGTCCACACTGTGGAAGGCCCTGGTAGGTGAGACAAATCACCCCCCTCAACCCCTCGGTAACTCCAAGAGGCAGCCGCATTCATTTTCTTCCACAATTCAGGTAGATAACCCTCGTCCTCTCCCACTCCAGCCATACCACCTCGTCCTCTCCCAAACCCTCCTAGATTCCTCAGCAATCCACTCCTCCTCCTCATCTCGTCGACCGCCGATGAAGCGCGGCCGTGAAGATGCGGCCGACGAGCCGGAGGCAACCATCGGTGGAGAGCAGTCTGCCGCCGCGGTTGCCGCCGCGGTTGCAGCGGCTGAGTCCGCCGTAGCGGCGACGGCTGGCGGTGCAGCAACTATTGTGCCTCCTCCCGCTGCCATCCTAGCCGTCGAGCTACCAGTCGGAGAGCGTGTGCACGAGAAGGTGGGGGAAGATATGGACGAGGAGACGGTGAGGCTCCATGAGAAAATCGAGGAGGAGTTCTACAGGGGGCACTGTGGACGAGATAGAGTTCGAGATGGCTGTGCATCCGAGGAAGGGCAGCGACTTCGACGAGGATGTCATCGACGAGCTGTCGGAGGTACTACTCTGGTTTTTTGAGATTTATTTTTCCTTCATGTACTCTGTTTTTTCATGGCATTGGGGTTTTTCTTGTTAAGTACATGAGAATCAAATTCATATGGGCGTGCTAGTTGAAAGGATCTAGCATAGATTTTCTTGCATAATGAATGGTGGTTTTTGAATCTGAATCATTTTCTTAAAGTATCGATGAGGTATTTCTACTCATGTATTGGCCCCTCCATAATGTTTGCGTACATGTAGGATTGTAGGGATCTAGCATAGATTTTCTTGTTGGATGGTGATTTTAGAATCTGATTCATTTTCTGTTTCGAATAGACAGAAGAAGAAAAAACCACTAGTATAGCTAAAACTCCATCAAGAAGGCAGATGATGCATTTGCAATATAATGGCAATTTACTGAATTGACACAAAGTTGCCATACTGATCTCTTAAAAAACCACCCGTCGACTCATGTCCTTCTTAACTATCATATGATGCATCTACATTCAGTTTTAATTGGTAAGAATCCTGTTCTGACCACTTTATTATTTCTTTGACACCATTTCCTGTTTTGGCAATTGGTCTGCCTTGTTGCATGAGGACAGAACCAATACCTTGACCTGATGCATCTGTTTAAAAAGTAAATGGTACGGTCAAATAAGGCAAAGCCATAACAAGAGCAGTGACCAGACAATTCTTCAATGTTGTGAAGGCCTCAATTTGAGCATCTGACCACTGGAATGAATCTTTTTTTAGACAACATGCACTAAATACTCAACTTGTATTTGTAAAACTAGAATTCAATTTCTGAATCTTTTTTTAGACCACTAGAATGAATCTTTTTTTAGCATATATTTGTAAAACTAGAATTCAATTCCTGATTCCAATAAGTAGACAAAAAACACTTTGTTTTGCATGACAACATTTCATGTTCCAAGTTAAGTTGCTCCAAAGTAGTTTCCTCACCGGTATCATCAGAGTCACAAGATAAGGGATAAAGATAGTAGCCCATAACTCCTTTGTAACTACCGACGACTAGACAGTTGGATTTAACCCTAACTAATTGCATATACCAATTGATGAGAGGCATCGTAGCAAGGCATTGCATTCCACTGTGATAAAGCTTGGTCTATTTTGACATTTTGATTATGTCGTAAATCTAGTATCGACGCATCACTTGACGAGCACACTGACATCAGTTTAATGTCAAATTAGTCGTACGAAATGACAAAACAATCTCTCTCTCTCTCTCTCTCAGATAGATGAAATCGAGCTGTATGGGCTGTAGCGTAGTTCTGCATTATGCGTTGACTTGTCAGTGTGCTCTTGGCATTTTCGTCCATACTAACAATGTTGGAGAATTAGTATTGCTGCTCTCTGAAAGAATAATGGTTTCTTGATTCTAGTAGATAGAAGAAAACCCTGAAGCCTTTTTTCTGATTCCAATCAGAATTACAACTGTAACAAGTATCAAGTATCATTAAACCAAGCCACATTATGAATTCTTTCATGTGTTAATTATGTACTTCTTGTGCACTAATCTATCAATGCAACTATTCCACCGTCCATATTCATGCATGTCAAATTATTTGGGTCAATTATGTATGTGCATATACGCCTTATTTCAAGCAAATAGATAGTTGTCATGTTACACGTCTGTACTTTTCAAACATTCTAATTAAGAGCAATGTAGCAGAATAGATTAACTGAGTTCTTCTTTGTGTACTAATTCATAGGAGGATGACGATGATGTGGGGTATGACATGGACAGCAGGCACAGCAAGAGCCGCTACATCGTGAGGCAGCTGATTGCTGGAAAATTCAAGTACCGTTTCTATGGAAATCTTGGCTGCCCCTTCTGTGGCAAGGCGATCAAGGGCGGCATAGATGGCTTGATGCAGCATGCCGTCTCCATTGGCAACTCCTACAGTAGGAAGCAAAAGGCCAGTACTCTGGCAAAACATGCGGCCTACGGGCGCTTCCTCAAGATTGTCAAAGTCAATGAGCCCTACTACATCCTGCCGCGCCGCCGCTAAACAAGGGAGACAAGTGATGTGCTGCTAGACTGTTGCTGCTGCCCCAGGAGCGCCGTGTTCTTTTATGTTATCGGTATTCGCTGGTCGACTCTAAAACTTATGGTCTATGGTGTGTAAGAACTTATGTCCTATGGTCTATGGTGGGTGTGAACTTATGGTGTGCGGTCTGCCGTTTAACTAAGTGTTTGCTGCTAATCTGCTTAAGTGTGGTCAAAGTTGTTATTAGTACTATTTTGCTGATGCATGTTAGGCATTGTACAATGGTAGATCCTAAGAGTGATGCTTAGAAAAATAAACCGGGTTTTTCTGAAGCACCATTGCCTGTTCCTATAGGACAGACGCCTAGTTAAGCATCTACCCTGTACAAATAAGCACCGGTGCTTAAGAAAAGCCTGGTTTATCTCTCTAAACACCTCGCCTAATCACCTTGCATTGTACAAGGCCATAGCAACTCAAGTATCGTAAGGTGGTCTATGTTATGTTTGCTGTGTTATTCTTCCGTTCTAGAATCGTACGGTGATGCATGCTAGGAACTCTACTACGATGACTATGGTAGTTATAGCTTGGCATGATTATGTTCAGTTTATAACTCAGGATGTTCCAGCCATATCTATGACCAGTTACAACTGAGCTATGCATTAGTTTTGGCCAAAAGTAAAGCATGCAAATGATTGCCAATTCTACCTATTGCCATTTGAAGCTTTGTACTGAGGATGCATTAGTTATTGCAATAAGTAGAGGATGCTCATGTTTCCTAGAAGTGCCTGTTTCCACTTTCTGGTAAGAACTGAACATGTATCAAATTATGCTAAAAGTAGACCATGAGCATGAACATGTATCAATTGCTGCTTCATATTTGTGTTTGAATGGGCTCAACATATCTAGTGATGGTTTAGGGTCTCTGCGTGACCGTGATGATAACTCAAGATGTTGCAGCCATATCTATGACCAGTTATAACTCAACTATGCATTAGTTCTTGCCAAAAGTAAAGCATGCAAATGATTGCCAATACAACCGTATTGCCTGTTCAATTTTTGTACTGAGGATGCATTGGTTATAGCAGTAAGTAGAGGATGTTCATGATTGCCAAAAGTACATATATCCACTTTATGATAAGAACTAAACATGTATGAAATGATGCTAAAAGTAGAGAATGAGCAAGATCATGTATCAATTGATGCTACCTATTTGTGTTTGAATGGGCTCAACATTTGTTTGGCTATGGTCTTGCTGTCAAATTTAAGTTTGAGTTCTACGAGGCTTTTCTCCGTTACGAAGACTTTTATCTGAAACTGACATTGCTGGCTCGTATGTAATGATGCAAACCGGGTCAATTAATCTGAACACAATAATTCAAAGATGAATAACAAAATTAGCAGTCAACTAATATTAAAAAAATTAAGTGGATCATTTAACGTATGATCCACTTATGAGTTTAAGCACACAACCTATTTGGTCGTGCATAAAATAAGCGCAGTTTAACAAGGGTATCCAATTGCTTAACCACGTGAAGTTGTGCAAACCCTATTAGGGTTCAACTACTAAAAGAGCGGCCGACAACGATTAAAAAAAGCTACGATCAGGAAATACCTTCTCTCGGAGACGGCGGCGCCGAGTTGATGGCCGCGGATAGTGCGTGGCAAACTAGAAGTGCCCGTATAGCGCGGTAGACGACGGCAAGGATATACGGCGCGTTCACGTGAGGACGGGGCGGCGAGAAGAACACTGAAGTCCGACCCCTCATGGTGGTGGGCGGTGGCCGGCAACTCCTATAATCCGTGTGAGCCCGGGTCTCCGATCTGATCTTGCAGCGGTCGTGGGAGCTGCGGATGGCACGGCCGGGTGGTTAGAATGAGGCGCTGTAATCGCGGGATTTAGGGAGGGGTGGGCCGCGTTGAATTATGTGAGATTTCAATAATATCACAATGATATCCCAAAAGATCTAGAAAATATTGTCCTTGCTTTTTTAGTATTAACAATGGTTTCTTCGTGTCGCATATGCCCGAAAAACGCCATACGTGACAAAACTTGCAATACATGTTGAAAATGGTCGACATTGTACTAATGACCGAAAAAATCACGCATGTGACGAAACTTCCAAAATTTGTTGAAGATGGTTGATTTGGAGATGTTCTACAATTTCACTGCAATATTACAAATTTATTTTATAATTAAAATTCAATGATGCAAGGTTTTACATGTTTTTCAATTGTTTTCAAACTTAAACTTTTTACACATGTCCAAGAAAGGCAATGTGGCAAGGTTTTACATGTTTTTCATTGTTATCAAACTTAAACTTGTCACATAAGACATGTGTACCTAAAAAAGGAAGTGTTATTTTAGTATAAGTCAAAATGTCACATAGGCAAAAAAGATTTCACAGAAAAAAAAGCCCACCTACCTAACATGATATTTCACACACCACAGCCCGCATACGACTACAAACCCAGTGATATGGGCCAGGATGCAGGCCCGTGGTGGGACTAAACTCAGACGCACGTGCACCCAGCAGTGCAAGAGGACGGTTGCCACGACGGACTGCAACTGCGCCCCACCACAACTACCCCCACGTCCTAGACGAACCGCCTCCCCCACGTCCCCATCCCAGGCGTGAAATAGCCCCAAATCGACTACATCACTGCCTCATTCCGAGAACCTCCATTGCCGCTTCCATCTCTTCTGCAAACAACCCACAAACATCTCTCTTCGAAGCCCGCAGTCGCAGGAGGAGGGCAATGGCGGAGGAAGCGTCTGCCAAGCGTCATTGTGGCCAGACATCCGACCAGAGCGGCAACCTCGACGTCGTTCACGTTCCCGGTCAGAAGTGCGAGTACATCGTAACCCTCAAAGGGGTTGCACTCCACGGCAAGGAGACGCTGGAGGTCGTCTGCACCAGTGAACCAGACAAGGCCAACGAGATGATCTCTAGGATCAGGAGGAGCATCTGCGGCTCGTACCCCCACATCATGGGCGTTGATGTGGAGTTTACCAAAGATGATGAACCTCCGCAGATGGCAGCAGTTCTGCAGATCAGCATGGAGGGTCTCTGCCTCGTGTACCACATCGCTCCGGCCACAAAATGGTGAAAAATCCTACTCATTCACCCTCTTCCATTCATCAATATTGCTCCCTCGAAATTTCATTAGACTAGTTTCATACTAGATGTACTAGTGTAGTTTGTGAAAATGGATGCACTAGTGTAGTTCCTCAAAGTAGATGCACTAGAATATATTTTGACCCTGATGCACTTGATTAGTATCTGAAACTGTTGCACAAGATTAATTTGTGAGGTTGATGTACCAGTGTAGTTTCTCATCTTGATTCATTAGTGTAGTTTCTGAACTTGATGTAGTGAAGTAGTTTCTGAACTTGGTCTGGTGTTATTTTCACCACCAAAAAAATTAAGAACTTGGTGAAGCAGAGGTATATGTTATTTTATTCAACATAATAAAACTAAACTGGCACTAAGAAAGCAAATAGATCATTGACTCAACTATATATTCCGAAAAGAAAATTAACATGGTGTACTTGATTTTAATTTCAGAACTTTGTGTACTAGTTTTTGAACTACATTCATCCATGACTTATACTGTATAAGCATCTACTCCATGTACTATTCACTTGTAAACCGTAAAAACCAGAAGATTAAATCTTGAAAAATAAACACTAGTACTCCATGTATTCATCACTTGTCTCTCCCCTAGCAGGCCAAAGCGCCTCAAAGAGCTCCTACAGGAGGAGAAGTTGTTCACCTTTGCCGGTTTCAGCATTAAAAAATGACAGGGACAAGCTGAAGTTGTCTAGTTTGGAGATAAACCCCAACAAGCACATCGACATTCAGCGCAACTGGAGAGTTCCACACAACGGAAAACCGTACGACTCCTTGGCTGATGTTGCAGCCAGCGTCATCCACCCATTCTACAGCAAGATGAAGAAGAAGATCGATAGGGAGGCAGACCATAAACTGTGGGGGGACAACCCACTGCCAGATTACCTCATCGAGTACGCAGCAATAGATGCGTACGCCACCTACAAGTTGTGGAAGATAATCGACAACATCAAAAGAGGTCTGGAAATTTCAAAAGAGCAGGAAGCGGACCCCTACTACCACTGCCACTATGCAGGATGAGGAGACATCAAAGTCTGCCTTCGTGTTGCTTGCGCTTGTGCTTGTCCTTTATCTTGTTGTTTGAAATTTGTAGTTTGCTTTTCTTGGGTTAAACCAGCTTGTTTATGTCATGTGTGTCAAAGTTGAACCAGTTTGTTTATGTCCTGTTTGTCAGGGTTGAACAAGTTTGCTTATGTCATCAAGTACATAGTTTTCTTATCTCGTTAAATAAGTTTGCTAGCTTCCTATTTTGTTTATCCATCAAAACAAAAATTCATGTAAATTGTGAATGGAAATCTGTGGCTGCTCTTCAATACTCCCTACGTAAACTAATATAAGAGCGTTTAGACCACTATTTTAGTAATCTAAACGCTCTTATATTAGCTTACAGAGGGAGTACTAGTTATCAATGGAACTAATCACAGAAGGTTGTGCCATGTGTAGTTTTGGTTCAGAATTGTATGGAAAAGAAAACAATTACTACAATTAGAACCAAACTCCATTAACCGAACCTACGAAAAAGGGTCCCCCAACCCCCCCAGCCTTATACTATAAAGCAACAACACCGAGCATCCAACAACAAGTCAAGACAGATTCAATTTCAAGGAAGTCGCAAATAACCGTTGGGGCAACAGCAAAACAAGCCCCAAACATAACAAGTTCATTTCACAGCGATACATGGCCCATTTACTGAACCTAGATATATATAGATAGGTACGGTAATACACGGCAAGTACTTAGAAACAAGAGCTAACATACCAAGTTCATTTCACATCGAAACATGGCCCAGCCAGTTCTAAATGAGGTTGATGGTGATCATCATCCTCAAGTCACGGCGACGGGTGTTCGCAACAGTGAGTAGGATGCCCTTACCTACCCGAAGATTCTTGCCATGAAGGAACTTCTTCCACCCCGCCCGGTTGAAGACAGTGCGACCATCCGTGTCCACTGCGTAGGCACAGGTGGTGATGGAGCCCGTTCTGGTAAGGCGTAGTCCAGCAGCCATGCCTTCTTCATGCGGCTCGATGCCACAACTAACAGATAACCTCTTAGGTAATTTCTGAAAACAGTTGATATGATATATGAGCATGTCACGTGCAATTATCAGCAAATCATACACTTGAAGACACATATATCATTGGATTCAACACTGAGCATATATATCATCACATCACTACACTAGACGCTAATCATCAAATTACTACAGTAATTAAGCATATCATTAGTTTACTACGTACACTAACCATATCATCGCATATTACTACACTACATAAGGATATATCGCATTACTACAACACATGCATACCATAAAAAATTCTGCACTAAATGAATTCTACACATGGCATATCATCACAGTATTACAACATGCATATCATATCAACTAGTACACTTATTAAGCATGCATATCATGTAATTACCACAGTAAGTAACATACCATGAGATGCTGTTTAACATTCGTCCTTGTGAGGCGGGTCACGAATGGCATCCCGACGTAGTCTTCACGTAGCGGAAGCATGTCCCAGAGGTTGCACGTTTCATCGCCGCTCATCCTGAGTCTTTGGGCATAGAGTGCTTCATGAAGTGGGTTCTCATCATCATCTGAATCCTCACCATCGTCCTCCTCATGAACTTCATCCTCACTATCGGAAATCAAATTCAGATAGATAACAGAAATCCCGGGCCTTTCTCCTCTGAAGGAGAAGCTGATCGATTCACCCCCACTAAGACGCAAGCGGGCGATGAAACGATCCCATTCATCTCCTCCAATCTAGGTTATCGTTCGCCCTTATCGACCTGCATAGTGTACGGCCCCCCAAGAGCGTCGAAGGTCACGGTGTCTCCGACGAGCTCATTGAATGCCAATCTCACATTGCATGGGACGATCTGTGCAACATAAAAACAAATAACAAACACAATGCATTAGTGGAAATAGCAATAAAAAAACAAAATTAATGAATTGTCAGAAGGTCCATATAAACGGTTACCGCTGCAAAAACAAAAGTAGGCTGAAAGTAGATGCCGAACAACGTGGCAGTACAAAGGCTGGTCCAGCACCGTGACTTGCACCGTCGACACGGTGCTTCCTCCATTCTACATAGAACATGTTGAACTCTAAGTTGAATTGTATGCTACCATAGTACAATACAAAGATCATACATATAATAAATCATAGTGATAACCTAAAATGCAATGCCTATTAAATCTGTTTACTATCATCTACCTAAAAAAGCAATGCCAATGACAATGGCAATGCCAGTATCATCTCCCTAATAAATCCCAATCAGATCCAATCCAATGTCAGTACTACATACTATAGTGAAGAACGGATGAATTATTTTGATTTATTTTTTCACACATAGGGCCTCATTTTGATTTGCACAGGGCCTCTATTTTCCCTGGTACGGCTCAAATCCTACACTACGACATCCATAAATCTATCAAAGAACCATCATATCCATCAACAAATCATCTACCGCATGTATCAAATAAAAATTTTGGATCAGATCCACGCCCGGAGGGAGACGCATGCGGTTTGGGAAGGGAAGAAGATTCGCGAGGGGGGTGAGCGGAGATCTCACCTACTTGCCGGAGTTTGCGGCGGCCGCGCAGATCCGGCGGTGAAGAGAGGCGTCGTCGGGAGCTGGCGGCGGCGGCGCTTGTCGAGAAGGGGACGAAGAAGTTGAAAATGATTTGGAGTACTAGGCGCACTTAGCCAAATGTGGTACATGTGGTGGCGCGTTTTTCTGGATGACAAGGGGACCCCACGTGTCGGTACCCATCGGAAAAAAACTGGCATTTCCAACTGCCTCACGGGGATCCGAACCAGGGCCATGCGGGTGTGAGGTAAAGGGTCTAGCCAGTTCGGCTGATGCAGTGTGTTCGGCCGAACCAATTTGCCTCTCCTTAAGGCATTTGTCCAGACACAGACACACGAAAAAAAACATGCACCGAGGCTGTGCTCCATGTGTGGCATAAGTGGTCCTGTGAAGCTGCAACTAGGACCAATGTTGATATATGTTGTTATTAGCTAGGGTACCAACACTATATAATGGCTTATGTGATCCTTGCTAGTAAAAAAACATTATCCATGTTGTCCCAAGTGGCACGTTTGAGTGCAACATGTCAATATTGGTGCATTTGGCCCTTATGGCATCCGTGAGTCCAAAGAGACCATGATTAGTGAAAACACATGAAGATTGCTACATGACGGGCCGTTGGCGTGTCTTGGTATGCACTGTGCGTGCAATGTGACTACGAAAAGTTGTTGCCTGTCGAGACGTAGTTTATCGGTGCATGTGGATCCTATAGGCTTATTTGTTCCTTGTTTGTGGGCATGGTGCGTGTTGGCCCAAGTGACATGTGTCAGTGCATTGTGACATCTATTGGTGCAGCGGGCCCTTATACCAATTATTTGTGCAAAGAGATCAAGATTGATACATGTCGGTCCATTGTCGCATCTTGGAGTGGAATGTGACTAGAAGAATTGGTGAATGATTTGGACCCCTTATGGCATGTATCAGTCTGAATATTACTGGTACATGTCCGTCGTTATAGCGTCTGTGTGTCGAAGGAGAACAAGTTTGGTGCATGCTCTTGTGTGCCAAGATGTTATGTGGGAACAAAAAAAACTGTCAATAGTTCATTTCTGTGGGCCCAGAAACAATGAGAATTATTTCTAGAGTACTTATTTGTAAATTTTGCACAGTTCTCGTTGGGTGCTGATTGATACGTCTCCAACGTATCTATAATTTCTTATTGTTCCATGCTATATTATATTCTGTTTTGGACATTAATGGGCTTTATTATACTTTTATATTATTTTTGGGACTAACCTATTAACCGGAGGCCCAGCCCAGAATTGTTGTTTTTGCCTATTTCAGATATTCGCAGAAAAAGAATATCAAATGGAGTCCAAATGGAATGAAACCTTCGGGAACGTGATTTTCGGAACGAACGTGATCCAGAGGACTTGGACCCTACGTCAAGACATCAACCAGGAGGGCACGAGGTAGGGGGCGCGCCTACCCCCCTGGGCGCGCCCTCCACCCTCGTGGGCGCCACGTTGCTCCACCGACATACTTCTTCCTCCTATATATACCTACGTACCCCCAAACTACCAGATACGGAGCCAAAAACCTAATTCCACCGCCGCAACCTTCTGTACCCGTGAGATCCCATCTTGGGGCCTTTTCCGGAGCTCCGCCGGAGGGGGCATCGATCACAGAGGGCTTCTACATCAACACCATAACCTCTCCGATGATGTGTGAGTAGTTTACCTCAGACCTTCGGGTCCATAGTTATTAGCTAGATGGGTTCTTCTCTCTTTTTGGATCTCAATACAATGTTCTGCCCCTCTCTTGTGGAGATCTATTCGATGTAATCTTCTTTTGCGGTGTGTTTGTTGAGACCGATGAATTGTGGGTTTATGATCAAGTTTATCTATGAACAATATTTGAATCTCCTCTGAATTCTTTCATGTATGATTGGTTATCTTTGCAAGTCTCTTCGAATTATCAGTTTCGTTTGGCCTACTAGATTGATCTTTCTTGCAATAGAAGAAGTGCTTAGCTTTGGGTTCAATCTTGCGGTGTCCTTTCCCAGTGACAGTAGGGGCAGCAAGGCACGTATTGTATTGTTGCCATCGAGGATAACAAGATGGGGTTTATATCATATTGCATGAGTTTATCCCTCTACATCATGTCATCTTGCTTAAAGCGTTACTCTGTTCTTATGAACTTAATACTGTAGATGCATGCTGGATAGCGGTCGATGTGTGGAGTAATAGTAGTAGATGCAGGCAAGAGTCGGTCTACTTGTCTCGGACGTGATGCCTATATACATGATCATACCTAGATATTCTCATAACTATGCTCAATTCTGTCAATTGCTCAACAGTAATTTGTTCACCCACCGTAATACTTATGCTCTCGAGAGAAGCCTCTAGTGAAACCTATGGCCCCCGGGTCTATTTTCCATCATATTAATCTTCCAACACTTAGCTATTTTTATTACCTTTTATTTTACTTTGCATCTTTATCATAAAAATACCAAAAATATTATCTTATCATATCTATCAGATCTCACTCTCGTAGGTGACCGTGAAGGGATTGACAACCCCTTTATTGTGTTGGTTGCGAGGATTTATTTGTTTGTGTAGGTGCGAGGGACTCGTGCGTGGTCTCCTACTGGATTGATACCTTGGTTCTCAAAAATTGAGGGAAATACTTATGCTACTTTGCTGCATCACCCTTTCCTCTTCAAGGGAAAACCAACGCAGTGCTCAAGAGGTAGCACTGATGTGGAATGTGTTTTTTCCCACGGTGCACTTACAAACTGGACTCACTTGTCAGAAATCATGTCAACCCAACCAAAATGGCGGATTAGACCTAGCTGCAACAAATTACCCCAATATGTGTTTTTTGTGCAACAAACCTGTAAAGTAGGTGTTTTATGCAAAAGTAGGTGATTTGTGCAATTTCCTCGCTAAACCACAGGTCAAAAAATATACAAATTCATGACAAAAATTAATTGAAAGCGGTTGGGGCGTGCACGAGCGCACAACGCCATGCGTCTAGCCTCGGTAACTCCAAAAGTCCACCCCCACACGCCAAATAAAGGCCGCCTCCCCCACCCCCGTCTCCCCCACCCCCACCCGTGCTACTTTTCTTCCCCAAATCAGTAAAAACCCTCTCCTCTCACCTTGAACCCTACCTCCTACAAGCCAGCAACCACCTCCCTTGCCCTTCGTCGTCGGAACATGAAGGCCGGCCGTGAAGACGCGGCGGTGGAGAAGAACGCAGCGGTAGAAGCAGTGGAGAAGCCTGCTGTGGTCATTGCCGCCGCGGTTGGCGCGGCCGAGGGCGCCGTCGTGGCGACGGGAGGCGGTGCACCATCTGCTGTGACTGCTCCAGCTGCCCTCGCAGCGGTCGAGCCTGCGGTCGGGGAGCAGGTGGAGGAGGAGGTGGCGGTGGATCTGGAGGAGCAGAGGCTCAAGCGGAAGCGCGAGCAGTACGAGATCATCGACAAGAGCTACAAGGAGGCCCACCTCGACGCTCAGGATGTGCAGGACGAGGCCATCGAGTTCGACGAGGAGGTCGACGACGAGATCTCGGAGGTACTACTCTGTTCTGTTCTATTCTCCTACTCTGTTTTTAGGGTTTTCTCCCTTGGGGTTTTCTCCTGAATTGCATGCAGCACGGATTAGATTTCGTCCAGATAGGTTATGTTTCTTGATCTCTCCCTTAGGGTTAGGATTAGTACTAGTTGTTTCATACATTTGGAAGGAAACCCCTTCAATCTGAAACCTGGCATGGAATAGTAGTCATGTAGGCCTAAAATCCCCCTGTGCGTGCAACAGTAGTCATAATCAGTTCTGCTGTAGAAAATGGTGTGTTTGTTAGGTATCACCTCTTTGATTCGTACGATTTCCAAAATGCAGGAATAGGGAAACCGTGGGGTTAGAGTGGCATGTCATCTTGAATCCTACAAGATTGTATGAGTGTTTGATTGTGCATACTAAAACGTGGGATTCTTTCAGATAGGTTTGAGTGGATGGAAAATTTCCTACAAATTTGTTTATTTCATGACAGTCAATAAGAGGATCAATGATTAATATCTAGAACATGAAAAGTTGACATGCAACAGTAAATATTTATCAACAGTGCTTGAGCTTCTATAAATGGTAACTTTTAAAACATGTACTCTGGAAACAACTTTGAATATTTGCTATTGGATGAAGCCAATCCAACGGTGGACAGATGGGAAATCCCAGCATTTTTGGCCATTCGATATCTTATTTACTACAAAAGAAAATTCGAAGCATGCGTACCATTTAGAATATTCCATTTTTAAGCTCAAGCACAATGCTACCTATGCACAAACAACCTCATAGCACTATGTTTCTCCACTGTTCTAGAATCTTGGATACTTTAACAGCGCAAACTCTTTTCTTCTAAATGAATTGCTAATGCTTTGAACTTTGTGAATCTGAATGCATAATATGCACAAACGTTATCACTTTATTAAAGAAAACACACAAAAAATCCAATGCTACAGTAGCATAGCAATGTAAGTGGACCTGAAATAATTGACATTAACTGTTGCTTTCACGTCCAATGCGCGTGTGCCTCGCTAGTACCAACAGGAGTATCAATGATGAGAGTTTAAATCAGTAGAACCCCTGTTACAACTATGCTCTGTTCCTCAATTGTGCAACCCATTATCTGGTTTTGCTATTCATGAAACTATGCTCCGTTCTTCAATAGTGGCAACCCATTATCTGGTTTTGGTATGCATGAAACTTGGCCACATCATTGAGTCATGCATCTGGTCAGTACTGATGCATGCAGTAACAATTTACGGCCACTGTCTGCCATTAACAACAAACACGGATTAGTTCTTCTCTTGCACAAATCAATCCATGAAACTATGCCACATCAGTAATCATGCATGCCAAGTCCATGCAACAGTACATTTCTAGCAACAAGATTTTCTATTGCATTCTTACTATATAGAATTTTCCATTACTAAGCGTAATCATAATGCTCCATATGCACAAAGCTGATACCACATTTTCTCCTTTCTTATGGAATCTTTCATACCTTAACAGTGCAAACTTTTTCTATCTGCTTCATGATTTCCATATAATGAAGTGGACTATGCATCTTATTTCCAATCTGATTACCAAATCTGTTGAGACCTAGTAAACAGTACATTATTTAGTTGTCAGAAAAACTAGTTTATTTGATGAAAATCATGAAGCCATACAGCTATATTGTGAAGACATTTTCTGTTTGCAGTCAGTAATTCATTGCAGAGTTTCTTATGTACGCACCCTATGTAATTATTAGCAACAAGGATGAGTAATTAAAGCCATAATTTCTTATGTTCGCAACCGATGTACCTCAATCCAAAATTTCTCTTTTTTATACATAATTCATGACCTGATTCATATGTTTTGTTGTCTTCAAAATATCAAGTGAGGGCAATCTTTTGTTTGTTGATGCGGTAGTTTTACTTTGTAGTATGTACTCATCTAGTTTGAATATCATTAAAATAGATATTGTCTGGTATCTCTTTATGATAAAACCAGATCATACAACATATTGTTGCAAGAAATGGCAAGAAATGATCCTGTTTTTGGAATTATCTATTTTCAGTATGAACTAAAATATGTGCTTGAATGCAGTAAAGTGATTTGTTCATACCGTAAAACCTGAACCCTTTAGTTAATTGTCAACTTAGATTGTACAAATAGGAGTACTTTAGAGGGGAGAACAGCTACGCATGCAAAGCAAAGAAAAAATAAAAAGAAAGATAACAAATAATACATAAACATATATTGCAATACATTAGGTACATGTTGTGTGAATCATCTGATTGATCATATTTTTGTATTCCTACTTTAGGAATGTACTTGATACTCTTATGAAATGCTACATTTCTGTATTCCTAATCTGACATAGCTGTCGATCAACTAACACAAATGAAGATGACGAAGACGTGGATGATAGTAAGGAGAGCAGGGACAGCAAGAGCCGCTACGTCCTCAGGAGGCTGCGAAATGGGGAAATCCCATACCGCAGCGGATACAACAGGCTCTACGGCAACATAGCCTGCCCCTTCTGCTGCGCGAGTATCAAGAGCGACTACGACAGCCTGATCATGTATGGCACCTATATCGGTCGTGGTAATGGGAGGAACCGCAAGCCCCACGTCCAGGCTAAACATGCCGCTTTTGGTGCCTTCCTCAGGAAGTACGCGAAGGGGCATCTGCCATTCTACCTCGCGGGGCCTCCACGTCCGGCCAAGATGCCGAGGATCTGATGCGCTGCATGGTTGTTACTGCTGGCCCATCCTAGTTAAGACTGTTTTTATGTTATGGTTGTCGTGTGATACTTCTGCCCCACCGTACTGCTTGAACTTATGCGCCGGTTTATCTTTTGGGTTCTGACTGTTTAACATGCTATGTTTAAGTGTTTGGTAGTACATTGCTCATTTCTGGTAATGGCCAACTCCCGATGCTACATCCTTAGGTACATGCTAACAATAATAAACATGGTTTTCTGAAGCAGCAATGCCAATGTGTACATGATAGGCGCCTAATTAAGCGTCTACCCTATACAAATAAGCGTCGTTGCTTCATTAAACAATTGTTTATCTTGTTAGCACCTACCCTAAGTGCATTGCAGTCAACCTTGCCTAATACCTCCACTATGGTGATATATGGTACATATATGTTATGACTCTAACTGAAGATGCTTATCTTGCACTGAATTTGGTATGTTGAGAAATAATGACACTCAAGTTATTTCTATGGGCAGTTAAACCTTTATAAATGAGCTTGTATTAATAGCTGCCAAAAGTAGAGCACACAAATGTTTGCCAGGAGTACATACTGCCATTTGAAGCAAAACAAATGAGCATGCATTAGTAATTGCCAGATATGTAGCATGCACATGATTGTCAAAAGTACCTATTGGCCCTTTTTGACATGCACTTAGGTTGTACTATAATATATTGCCAAAAGTACATCATGCAAATGATTGGCAGAATGACCTATTGGCAGTTCAACCAAAAGAACTGAGCATGCATCCCTAATTGCCAAAATTACATAATGTTCGTGATTACCAAAAGTATGTACTGCGACAGCAGAGATTGCTATATTGTGGTATGTTATCATACCCTACTTTTTACGGTCTTAGCTGGTGTTAGCAAGCCATCTTTCACCGCTCGTCGATGCACGTTTGATAAAGTTCAATCACCAAATCATAAATGACAAATGTATCATAAGTAGTGCTAACTACAGTGCTACCCAGTACGTACCTAAACTACCATTTGGTTAACTTGAATGGGCTCGATATAGCTTGTGATGGCTTGCGTGATCGTCTTGACATCAAAGATGCCACTTGTTTAGCAATGGTCTTGCTATCAAATTTCACTCTGAGCTATTCCATAGTTTTTGTTTTTTTAGCTTGCACTTCATCGACAAGCTTCCTCGGGCGTCCACGTCCTCTCCGCTTTTTTGGGGAGCTCGGGGTGTCGGGATCCTTTGGGGAGCTCGACGTGTCTGATATCTTGCACTCAACAGTACCGATAATTTCTTGGACATCGTCTTCTGAACCCGTAGGTTGTGATGCAATGTGGGCTTCATACGTCTCCGCCTGTAAAGCAGACATGAGTGCATTCGGTAGCGTCATGACACATATGAATAAAATAAAATATTCATGCTTTTTCGCTAACCGTTATGGGGTACTTGTATGTTTCCATGCGAAGACTGTTGCAATCTGAACGCAGCAAGCTTGAAACTATTTTGCAGCTAAATATATCTATTTGTGACTACATTTGATAAGCGACACATATGTCAGCACAGCGTTCAGTCATAAGATACTCTACAAGAAAATATAGTGTTTGTCTCACCTGCTCCACTTTGTCGGTAAATACTTCACTGTTCCATGTCAACATGTACTTCAGTGCGAAAACGCACATGAATGCCTGCAGTGTTTAGTTTAGGTTTTAGTAAACTTGGACGTGTCGGCAAGGAATAATTTAGGAGGTCGTACGTACCCGTCATTCTGTTGCGGTATGTTGTCATAGCGTACTACTTCCCAGTCGGTAAATTGGACGGGCTTAGCTGGTGTTACCAAGCCATCCTTCACCGCTTCGTCCATGTAGGCCTGAATCGCCTCCACCTAGCATAATACGAGTATTACGAAGGGTTACAGTGATTTGGGAGTTCATGTGCCATGCGACAGTAAAGAGGCAGCAAGATAAAGCTTACAAGAGCAGTTTCCTTGGACTCGTCAAATTGATTTTTCAAGGAGTTTAGGATTTGAATCTCTTCTTCGTCGAAATTGAACACCATTGCCATCCAGTGGTTATCATTCACATTCAACGGGATGTGGACCTGCCGTAAAGTCAAAGAGGACTCATTCCACGGAATAATGTATATAAGGTAACAATTATGGTTCGGGGGACCCCTGAAATATTTCATCTACACTATCTATTACGATATATGAAAGTGAGGAAAAAGGGTAACTTCCGGCGTCCTACAAATTTATTTGCAATACGCTGAACCCACGAGCTTCCACGGCCCCATTTGGAATAACTCCGTTTGTTTGTAAAAGCTTTCTGGTTTCATTGGGGGATATGACTGAGGTAGTATCAGTCTCAACTTCGCTGATGTGAGCATACGCCATAATAACCTGCCAAATTTGTAATCATATAATGATGTGCCAACAGTTCAAATAGTTGATGTACAATGGAGTACAAGGGGCTTACATCACCACAGATGTATTTTTTATTGTAAATTGGCTTCAGTTGTTCCGCTCTTAGGGGAATGTCTCTGATTTGAACGACTTCAACAGGGTCATGTGTTCCCCGGATGAAAATGGCTGCCTCTTTGTCCTCAGTGGTGAGCACGTAATCATTATCAAACAGAGGCTTCATCGGTGTGATTCAAGGATCGTCCTTGTTTGGCAGGACGTGTCTGGCACTTGGTGTTGGAGTCGAAGTACGTGGCGTGGATGCGTCGAACTTAGGAGTCGCCATGAAGGGATCACTGCACACATTGACTTGTTCCCACAACAACAAAAAATGGTCAATTATAATTAGTTTGGTAATACTACTTATGTGGTGGGCCATAATTACTACCTCGACGCCTGCTTTCTGTGACACGGATTGTCGGCTGACTTTACTTTTGTTTTTTAATTCCTGTAACAATTATAACAATAATGAATATGGAGGAACATATTCATAACAATAAAAAAATGCACAACATGACATACCTTCAGTTCCCTCCTTAAGTCCTTAATTTCGTCCTCGAGCAGTGAGAGCCTAGGATTTCTGCCAGATTTACTCTTAATGTCGATTAACTCTTTGCTCAGGGTGAGGAATTTTGCGTCAAATCTATGCTGAAATTCCATTAACTGTCTGCCTATCTTCTTTTCTTGCTCAGCACAACGTGCATTCAGGGCTGCAACTATCATTTCCACCTGTGCAAACGAAATAACACCTCGTTCACAAGAAAGCAAAATGAATGAGTTTCGATGCGACCTTTTACTGATCTTGGAAAATGAAAATTGTCTTTGTTGGGCTTACTTGGTGGCTACTCATATTTTGACCTTGTGATTGTGCTCCAGATGAATCACCTTCATCCAAACGTACAAATTTTTGGCTTCCTGGATCCTTTCTATTGTTGGCCTCTGGTTGTCGAGCACAAATTTCCATCACAACCTTTGAATCAGGTACAATGAATCAGTAGTAGCAAATAAATAACCGGATATATACATGGGTCAAATCTAGAAACACACCAGTCCTTTATGAAGACCTCCTGAGGTGTAAGCTTCTGCTCTTATTACACACGTGCATTCGTCCCATCGTGTGACCAATGGTGGGGGTATAGGAGTATACATCAATTTGCCAGAACGCAGGTGCTCCCAGTACCAAATCTTCACAATAAATTACTTCGTCAATATAGAGAGATATAGAAAAGAAAAACAATTGTACAATGTTAACTAGTGATGTTGCACTAACCTGAAGCAGAGGTAGATTTCCCTGTAGAGATACTTGATCAAGAGAGTTAAATTTGTGTATGGACTTGAACAAGTGTTTCATTGTGAAACATCCCCAGTTCAATCTCGGAAGGCTTTTAATATCCGCAACAAGTTTAAGGTATTTCGCGTCGACATAAGATTGTGTTGTTGGTGCTAAAAATGTGCTAATAGAGAATAGAACGAACCGCGCCAGGAAATCATTGTCCGGAGTTTTGGAACTTAAGATCTCTGTCTCAAGGTTAGCCAGATCAATGCTCCCATTTTTTTTTGAAATGTGTTAAACAAATTTGGATCCGGTGCACTTTCCATCTTTTTATCGATATCCTCCCCTTCTATCGCAAGGCCAAATATATGGTGCACGTCTTCTGCGGTGATAGCAATGGGTGTTTTACCTATGGTAATGGACGATGTCTCACTATCGAAGCTCTTTGCTAGTCTTATCAACATAATGCGCCGGAGTTTAAATTCATGAATCATGTTTAGACACCCAAGACCGGTATCGCTTATGATTTTCTCTATGTGTTCTGATGACAACAATTTCATGACTTTGGCGAGCCTTGACGGTGAGCACACTAACTTCATATGGCCGTGTTTCCTCAAGATTTCCTGCAAAAGTGGCAATAGATTTTATCGAGTATGAAAGAAGGGTCTGCAAGTACAGTTTTCAAACGAAATGTCAACTACGTACCTCATCGGTCATTTCAGAGACATGTTTTTCTCCATTAGCAGCACATTTAACAGTAGTTTCCATTTTACTGGCACCTATGGAACAGAAGCAAAACCGGTTCAATTTATTTGACCTTCACGTTGAGAAATGTGTAACAAAAATAAAATCTTATACGCAGGCATGGATGAGTTTATTAAATAATATGAACTACATGTAACTTTAAGCACACTACAAATTTTGGTCATGCATAACATTGGGACAGTTCAACTAGGGTTTTGGGATTGCATAAACATACGACGTGTTATTTCATGAAAGAGATACCCATGTTGTGGTATTACCTCTTCGGACGTTCGTGTAGTGTGCCAAGATTGATTACAAGATAGTTATTAATCAGAGCTATGATCAGGTAATCTTGACGACTGGTATAACTTGTGGGAAACCTATTAGGGCTTTACTAGTAGACGTGCGTGTCTGAGAAAGATTAAAAAGATCTATGATCACGTAACCTTCTGTCATCGACGGTGGCGGCCCAATGCTCCACGCGGATAGTGCGTCCCACACTAGGTGTGGATGTGTGGCGCTCGACGGCAGCAACAGGAGCAGCGGCGCGTTGACGTGCGTAGGAGGCGGCGACAACACCACTGCCGTCCGACCCCTCAGGCGACGTTGGCGGTGGGCGGTGGGCGGCGGGCGGCGGGCGGCAGCTACAATCTGATCTTGCAGCGGTCGTGGGAGGTGGTAGGGGACCTGGATGCTGCAGGTGGTTACGAGGGAGGAGCTGTAATCGTGGGATTTCGGGAGATCTGGGCGTCGTGAGTTATGGGTGGTTGAAACATTAGCATGTAATTGGCCAAAACAAATGTAATGTTCCGAAGAAAAAACAAATGTGCCGTCGAGAAAGGAATGCAATTTTTAAGTGGTAAAATATGTTGTTTGTTCTGAAAATGCCCGAAAATTGGCCGTACGTGACTAAACTTGCAACTTCGCTGAAAATGGTTGAAATTTGAAAGTACCCCAAGAATTACCATGGCTTGCAACCCTGCAAAGTTGGGTTGATTTCAGGTAGGTCACCCCCATGTTTAGTAGATCATCTACAATACAAAATGATGTGTACTAATTCCCATGGAATCACATGACCAAAACAAGCTGCCATGCGAAATGCTTCTCAGTTTAGACTAAGATTTACACATGAAAAAACTTGCAAACTTAGATGAAAATGGTTCAAACTTGGCATATGTATCCCTAACATGGCCATGGATTGTAACCCTACAAACTTGGCGGTCATTTAATATAGCTCAATAAACCAACATGTGCTTTCGGAGGGTACAAGGATAGCCCTGAAGGGCCCGTCTCGGGCCACCTCCTTCACACCATGTACATAGGATTCCAAGTTATTCTGATGCCATCCCATGAACCAAATCAAGCATATGCATGCACAGTGCGTTCAAGGTTACACATGATTTTCATGATTTTTTCACCTCCCAGACGGTCTACCCGTAGACAACCATCAAAAGTGGTAGCACATGATGCCTTCAAGCTTTATTGCCTAAGGATAGACCTAATTAACACCATACCAAGTGTGAACATTGGTTCAAACTGGATTCCATCCATGGAGTCGATGCAGTACACGCACTACCTCCGTCGACAACCTTCGTGCTACACTGTCGAATGTACAACCAAGTAAATCATGCTTCATGTGGAATGAACCCAAGTTATGACATGCAATGGAAAATGTTACATTACAGGCTACCAGGACAACATTAAAATGAGTTTCAGCAAAATTTGCAAGTTTTGGCAATTGCGGCCACTTTTCGAGCATTTATGACCGAAAAATGGAAGAAAATGGAAAATCTAGTAGAAACTTACAACCATTGTGCATGCATGCTTCATTTGGTCATGGGAGGCCATGAAATATATTTGACAAAATATGAAGATGGTGTGAACATGGAGGTTCCCCGACACAAGCCCTTCCGGCCGAGCCTGGCGCCCTTTGAGAGCAGATGCTATAGTACTATCCTGACCTGTATGAAATCGACCCAACTTTTTGGGGTGACTATTCAAGGCCATGTTAGGCCTCCATGCCATGTTTGAACCATTTTTTTGTAAAGTTTGCAATATGATTCACGTGTGGCCAGTTTTCGAGTATTTTTGGCCAAAAAATGACAGTACATGCAAAATTTTGTCTAAACTGAATAGCATTTTTGCATGCTTGCTAGATTTTGTCATGAGATGCACTTTAAAAGCTTGGGAGAATTTCACAAATTTCATGTTGTACTTGCTTCACAAAGTGGACAGTGCAGTTCGAAGGTTCTAGACGGGAGCAGTTGATGTGCCCGAGCTTTCATACGACATGGAATCCGGTGTAGGCCAATGATCCAACTAGGCTTGGTGTGTCAACTAGGTCCACCATAAGACAAACAAAGTGTAATGCATCATGTGCCCCCTCCTTTCGATGTGTGGCTAGGGGGTAGGCCATGCAGGCGATGTTTCTTTTTCGCTTCAAAATTGCAGAAGGATTATAAATGTCGTTGGACAAATTAAAAACCATTGTGAATGCATTATTGATTTTCTCATGGGAGATCATGAAATAAAGTTGGAATCATTTGTGGATAGTGTAAACACGGAGTTGCTCCAATACGCGCCCTTCCTTTGGGCTAACATGGCATCCTCTGAGAAGAAACATGCTGGTTTGTTGACCTTTCTTAAATCAACACAAAATTTTTGGGGTAACAACTCATGGTCATGTTAGTCCTCCATGCCAAGTTTGAAGTATTCTTAGTAAAGTTTGCAACTAATGTCACGTGGGGCCAGTTTTCGGGCATTTTCGATATAAATAAATCCCAATACATGGAGAAGTTGTCGAAACTGAGAACCATATTTGCATGTTTGCTTGATTTGCTCATGGGAGGGCATGTAAAAAAGTTGGAATCATTTGTATGTGGTGTTAACATGGAGGTGCTCCCGGACTCGCCCTTCTGGTCTAGCCTGGCACCCTCCGAAAATGCCCGATGGTTTGTTCACATATCTTAAGTCAACCGAACTTTTTTGCGGTGACAATTCATGGCCATTGTACACCTCCATGCATAGTTTGAACCATTTTCGACAATGATTGCAAGTGTTGTCACGTGCGGCCACATTCGGGCATTTTCGTCCGAAAATGAAAAACTTCGCTAAACTAAAAACCATTTTGCATGCTTGCTTGCATTGGTCATGGCATGTATAGTTGTGAAACTTATTTGGAAAATGGACAAGGCCAATTTTGGAATTATATATCGTTCAAACTTGTTTCGAACAAAAAACCTAGTTCACCCTTATGAAATGTATTTTTTAGCACAACATAATGTTCTTTTTTTATCTTGATGATATATGTTAAAAGATCCCATAACTCACGCACGCCACCTTTCCCGAAATCCCGTGATTGCACCGCCTTCCTCCTAACCACCCGTGGCATCGGGGCCTCGTACCACCGCCACGACCGCTCCAATATAAGATCGGAGACGCCGGGCATACGCGCTTTTCGAAATCTCCGGACGCCGCCTCCGCCGCCGCCATCGTCAGCTTAGGGGTCGGAAGTGACTGCTCTTTTCACCCCCTCCTCCTCACGTCCCTCTCTCGAGTGAAAATGGTTAAGGAGATCAGCGCGGTACGTATTTGCACTATAGAATCTGTCAAATCTGAATTCAATTGCTAGCACTAATCTTTAAGACTGTACGTACTAGTAATGAGATTGATCTCGATTCGCAGTGTGGCATTTGTTTGGACACCGGGGGTTTGTGCCCCAGTGAGCATCGTATGAGGGAGTTTTGTACCGTCACCCTGCGTGCGGGATTTGCAAACAAGACAGTAAGATCCAGTCTGACATGACCCGTAGAAAATATCATGAGAAATTTAGTACTCCGTCCGATCCAAAATTAATGTGTTAGATTCATGTAGATACGCATGTATCTAGTCATGTTTTCTGCATAGATACATCCGTATGTACAAAAATTTGTCCACAAATTTTTGGATGGAGGCAGTAATATTGAACGAATATTGTACTCAGACCCTTTGTACTCAGTCAGTTGTTCTTAATGTTTACTGAAAAAAGAGTTATATTGCATGTTGATTTCTTAGATGATAAAATGGTTTTGTGTACGTGCATGTAAATTTAAATCTTCTATGGGGTTATATGATAATACTGCTAAGAAGTAGTGAACTATACTATGCTAGTCATCTATGATTGGACAAATTCTTTAGATTAACAGGCAGTTCATATATATTAACAATCATACATATGCTACTCAGGTAATCCCCTGCTACGACAGATACAGTTTCACGCAGAAATTTAGAGTGCCCTTGGGAAAATATGGGAACTTTGAAGCAAGTTTCAGTACCAATGAGGGGTTTGAATTCCCATGTGAGATTACCAATGACAATGAGTTGACATACATTTCAGGGGAGTCTTGGAAGGAATTTGTTAGAGTTTACATGCTACATGTGGGTCAGGAGATTACGTTCAGTACTGACAATTCAGAAGTACCAAGTAGCGTTGTGACAACTGGGAATTTGCCTATCATACATCCGAGTAAGATACTTTTTTGCTCCTGCAAGTTTTATTACTCTAATTTTATCATATACCATACATAATAAATTAAATTGTATGTGCTATAATATTGTAGCATACTACCAATTGTCCAATGAGAAAAGAGATATTATTGACAATGTCACTGTAACTGAGGGGACAAGCTTAAACTGGAGAATGATGGAGTATGTCATACGCCAAGTGATGGACCTTGACAAGTTAGTGGAGCGTCATGATGCTGGAAACTATGATCAAGGAAGAGCATATGCATTCGTCCATACGTTGACATGGTCAGATTGCAACAAGAACTTCTCGGTAACCATCTTTCTGTTCTTCATTTACTTTGTGTCATTTCAGTATGTTTTTAGCTTTGTTCCAAATTAATTGTTCTTCCTTTACTACATAACAATAAGTTGCCACGTGTTGATGTAACAAATATTGTTTTCAAACAGAAACTGCCTAATCGTGTTGTCCCCGAAGAAATGGAGGAATATGGTGCCATAACCATTGTTTGTCATCCACACAGTACTGTGTCAAGTACATACACCATTTCTGATATTGACGGTCGTGTCTACGTCAACAAATGGAACGAGTTCATGAAGAAGGAAAAAATCTACTATTAGGACAGAAGGTGCTGATGTTGCTGTACCTGGGAGATCATGGGATTTATCTGTTTGTTTCCCATGTTCCTGATGTGCCTCTAGAGTAGTTTTGGCAAAACGTAGTGTGAGAAAATAAATTAAGGGATTTTTAAGTCATTGCTATAATGGCGTACTTTATTTTTATATCATGGTACTCTTGTGTTCGTGCACAACATAGTGGGCAAGAATTTAAATGGTCGTTTACGTTTTTCCATTCGATTGCCTTCATTGCAACTCAGTTTATTCATTATTTTTTAGCAATTTTAACATGCTCCGTCTTACCCCTTATTTTCTCATAATAGTCAAGAAGGTAAGAAATAATCAAAACAACTATTTCATGCAATCATCGTGTAAGATTTATTTCTTGCTCTTACCTGTCATGTTAAAAGAGGGGTGGGGGCCGGGGGGTGTAAGAGGTATCATGTTAGAACACCTCTTCTTATTAAGCTGTTATTACATGTGACCATGATAATCGCCTTGATACGATCACAAATATATTATTTCTTCACAATCAACATCACACACAACACCATTACACTAGCCGTCAACAGCTTTAGCATGAAAACAATTTGTCTCCCTAGTCCTAACATCGTATAAGCTTGGTGCTTCGTAATGGTTGCCACATTGCTCTGACTGTAATTTGTCCTGCCTCCAATGTTGCCACTCTTGGCACATGCATTCTTTTCACACTGTTTTTTTGCGCGTTGTAGCTGTTCCCTTCTATCCTGTGCCGCAGCCATTGCATCAAGGGCATAAGCACCAACAAGGACACTTGTACCAACAAGATGATCCACGTACTCTAGTTGCCAGCGCCAGAAATCACATGGATCCTATGAATCAAGTGAACTCAAATCAAACCAGCACTAACGAAACAGTAGAAAAAATTACTCATGCAGTAAATGTCAACCCAAAGTGTAAAGGGATTGTACATCGTGGTGCTTGCACTTGTAGAACACCCAACCATCGTGCTCTTCGGTACTGGAGAGATAGAATCTAACCGTTTCTCCACAGTCAGGGCAAGGGATCAGGGGCACATCAACTGATCGGCCCCTCAGCGCGCACCTAATCGAGCTCGACGACGACATGGTTGATTTGGTGTCAGGCGACGGCGGCAATGACAGACGGTGGCCGTAATCCTTTGAGTAAGAGAAGAACTAGGGACTCCTCCGCTGGGCTAACAAACCCTAACACCAGGACCAGAGCATCGTGCTCCCTCTAAATAGGCTAACTAACAAATCTTCCAACCGACTAACCCACCCTAAAATCACGGACGGACCATCCATGCGCATTACTTGTAAATATATCATCAGATATCACGGGAGATATGTACCCTTCCATCGTACCGCATATCCCTCCCATCTTTTCTTTCCGCGTATCGCTCCTTCCTTAACCGCCCAGAAAGTTTTGGTGTCCAGAGGTAGCCGTCACCGAGATAATCACCATCGCTCTGCGGAAGCGCACACCGACGGCCGAGTAAAAACAAAAAGGTATCATCCTCCACGTCTCCACCCATCTCTTGAAACATTCATACTTTTTTCCGTCGATTGGACCAAAAAGGAGGTTGTGATGAGATTAGAGATGCCATATTTGTATGCAAGATCTTTGGTATTTGTTCCTGGCGGATTAGTTTTTCGTCGAAGGTACTATCTTGGTGCAAGATTGTGTGTGCTTGTCATTACTTGGAGTAAAGGCCGTTATGAGATTGGATGTGATTGCAAGTTCACAGTAGTTCATAATACGATCTGGTTACGGAAATATTATGTTGGTGGAGCTAATTTTCTAGCCCTTTCTGCTATACTGGATTACTATGAATGATTTGCATAAGGTTGGAGTGAAGAATTTTATGCAAGAGCTTTGCAATTGGTTGTTAGGGGATCCTGATCATACGATCTAGTTATGGATTTTTTTTTGTCGTTGGATTTTCTTTACAAGACCTTTAGGATATGGTCCATTAGTAGGAATGATTTGGATGATGTTTGATTTAGCCACTTAGATGTGGCGTACAAAGACTTGTTCTCAATACTACAGTAAAGGAGGTGTTGTTGAAGGAGTTGCTGGATTATTTAGGACTGATTTGGATGAGGTTGTTCATACCAAATTAGGAATACGAATTTTAGGAGATTAGAGAGTTTGCTGGAAATTCATGACTCAGTTTGTCTCACACATACCATGCTATTCTATATTACGAGGTATTTAAATAGTCCTGTGTTTTAGTGAGAATCGGTATATTTTGACAATCTAGATCTCATTAATCGCATTCTGCTATCTGGTGTTGTAGGCACCATGGATTCACATGTGCATGGCAATAAGCGTGCGGAGTATGACAGGTTGTTGCGTGAAGCCCGCCGGGAGATCGACGCGAAGGTCCAACACGAACGTGATGAGATGGACAGGGCACTCAAACAAGAACATGCGTATGTCGATAGGATGCTTAAGGATGAGTGTGCTAATATGTCTCAGAAGATTAAGCAGATGAATGAAGAGATGGAAAAAAGTTAAATCAGGACCGCTAGGCCATGGAAAAGAAATTCCAGCTGGCGTACAAGGAGATGCGGCTTAAATTGCAAAAGGACCGGAAGGTTGTCGACGACCTTATACAGACAGAGCGTGTCAACATGGACGCGAATGTGTTGCAGGCACGTGCCAATATGGACATTAGGCTGCAACAGGAGCGCAAGGACATGGACTACAAGGCTATGGTGGAGCAGGTCATGATGGAAGGAAAGATGCTGGAAGACCGTGCGATGTTTCAATCCCACGTTCAATGCCACAGCAGTCAACCGCAAGAGCATGTCTTCAGTACTCCCCCTGTGAGTACCTTGCAACAATGCTATTCAGTCACGATCACGACCGATATTGTGTATTAATAGTTTTTTTTGTGAGTAACTTTGTGTAAGCTATTCATATGCAGTCCAAGAAGCGTTACGCGGCACAATCTCCAAACACTAAAGGCCTAGTGATGTCGGTGTCACCCGTTGAATGCCACAGTTCTCCACTCGAAGAACATGTCTTCAAGGCTCCCCTTGTAAGTACCTCGCACCCATGGTAAACATTCACATCCAACATTTTGTATGACCATATTTAATTCGTGTGTAACTCTATGTCGGCGATTCATACGTAGGCTAAGCATCCAGTGACGGAACAATCCCGAATCCTCGCAGATGAAGTTTACATCCCATATAATAATAAGGTAACTTTGTCGCGATGTTTCTACGCACATCAAAAATTATTTATGGAACTTTGGTGATTGCAATGTATTAAATTTGACGTGAGATACTCGTATGTAGGTGCTGGTAATGGAATTTTACATTCATAGGGATTGTGAGCTTTTGCATGTCCCGACAGGATACTTTGATGAAAGACCCATTGAGATCAGATTGTTTGAACCCGGCATATTGGACTATGATTTTCTCATGAAAGAAGTGGCTGGATATGGTTATAAAAAGGATTCAGATTTGTACCACTTCTTACCTGAGCATGCGTGCAACCTACCGGAAGGAATGTTCCTGATTTCAGGACCAGGTGATTTTGCAAAGATGATTTCCCACCTGAACGGCAGCAAGACATGTCATTTGTATTTGGTGTATAATCGTCCACCGAAAGATGCTTATGAGTGGTGGTCGGACATGGATTCAGAGGTTCCTATTCTTCATGTTACATCAATTTTACGGCTTCAACATCCTTAAGTTTGTCCTAATATGTTCGTATGATTTTACAAGAACTGCGCATCCAAGACTTGCAGCATGAGGAGGCTCTAGCTAGAGAGCTTGAGGCAAAGGAAAAACTGAACTCCTTAGGTTACATTGATGTACCGTGTAAAAATATTGGAGAAGGTGGGTCGTCACAAATCCTGACGCAAACTCCAACGACCAATATGAAGAAGTCACTGGATTTTGGCACCGGAGACGAGCTTCCGTAGGACGTCTAATGTTATTTGAAATGTTTTAAGCTGGAGACAACATTTTTTGGTTTTTTTACGAATGTTTGCTGTTATGGAACAATTCATTAACGATGGAGGTCTTGTAACAACATTTTTGCTAGAATGTGATTTCCATTTCCGACGTGACATGCATGTGTTTATACCCAACTGTACACTCCGCCCGTTCCAAAATACTATATGTTTTTTAAGATATTTCAGTATGAACTACATACGGATGTATATAGACGTATTCTAGAGTGTAGATTCACTCATTTTCGCTCCGTATGTATTTCATACTGAAATCTCAAAAAAGACTTATATTTACGAACGGAGGGAGTAGTTGTTAATGAGCAGGTGCTGCAGGATCATGTACAACTGCGACTAAAAAATATGCTGCAAAACGGTGCAAGAAATAAACCAAACGGACATTTTATGTGGCACAAAGTGACAAAATATGCTGCAAAACGGGATCCGCGGAGTCAGACCTGACGAGATCTGCTCCGGGATCGGTGCGGTGTCAGGGCGCATCGAAGCGCAGGCGGATCCCCGCCAAGGCGCACGAGAAAGGGCCGCCGCACGCCGCGCGTCATCACCCGGAGACAGGCCGACCGAATTAATCTATGTGGGCCCCGCACATGTACGCATGTCGGGCTCAGTTCGATAATCCCGCGCGATCCGCCTGCTGTGCAGTTCCATGCATGCACGTAGGTTTCCCACGTCCGCCACGCCTCCTCCCCCAAAGCCCGACCCATTCAAGCAATTCAGGGCGGGCCGGCCCACGTCGCACCGATCTCGAGCCAGGATCATGTCCTAATATTTTTAGTCCCACCTCGCCCCCCGAGCAAGTGCTGCACCGGCTTAAATACCTTCATCTATTAGATTATTACAAGCGTTGGTCTTCCTTGCACTCTACGTGGAGGATATGTAGGATGAGTATGATTAATCATCTGTATTCATCCAATATATTCATCAATTGGGGATCAAGGATGACTAATGTATTTTTTTCGGATTTATAGAAAATGCAAACCAAATATCGCAAACTCATACTGTTACAAGGGTGTGGACTATTAAAAATAGTGTGTGAAAAAAGAGAATTTGAAATAAGATGTAATATATATTTTTAATAAAGTTATATTATCCTACTTATTAGAATTTTGAAAATGTCACTTATTTATAAGAAAAGAAAATATAAATATTTAAAAAGCTATGTTTGATAAAAATACCTTTTGAATTTTTTGTATGTTATTTTTCGAGGCGTCATGTAACTTTCATGTTATTTTTTGAGTGGTCAGGTAATTTTTATGTAAACAAAAGGAAAAAGGAAAAAAATAAAAGGAAAAGCATGGGCCAGCCTAGACATTTAGACCCACGCGTGGTCCAGCACGCGGGATAGGTTGGCCTGTGAAAGCCCATCTAATCTGGCCCATCGCGTGGGCGCACCAGGGCAGAGCAGACGGTGGTGCGAGTTTAGTCCCACCTCGCCGAGCGAGAGGGAGACGCACCAGGTTATATACCCGGTTGTGCCTCCCCACTCAAGCTCCTCTCATATGCAGGCAGTACTTTGCCTAATGTTCATGCTCTTTGCCCAGTTGGGCCCACCAGCAGAAGAGTAATCTGCACCCCGGGCCTGTATCCTGGCCCATAAACTGTTGGGTTCCTAGTCGTATACATGCCGTGGTGTATGAAAACTCCTTCCTTTGGTATGGTAGGTGTGCATTTTTTTTGCATTCATATTGAAATTAGTCAACAAAATTTAACACATGCTCACTGACTTACCTAGCTTTGTTTGTGCAAGAGATCATGTGTGCCAAAAAAAATTTGAACAAAGGTGATTTTTTCCACCACCTCCAAATCATCCAAATTTTCTTTTACATGGTGACCCACATGTGCCAAACATGTCCATGAAAGAAAATTTGGAAAAAAAAAATATTTTACAATGCCCCCTTGAGGTATAGACGGATGTTTTGATCAGTCAGTCTAGAGGCAGTATAAATTCAAAAAAATTCAAAAAAATATATAACCTTGGAAACCTAGCTTTTTTTTGCAAGAGATCATGTGTGCCAAAATTTGGGTGATTTGGAGGTGGTCGAAAAAATCACCGCATTCCGGAGGGACCATTTGGTCTAACTTAAGCCATTTTTTGAACAAATGTGATTTTTTCCACCACCTCCAGATCACCCAAATTTTCTTTTACACGGTGACCCACATGTGCCAAACATGTACATGAAAGAAAATTTGGAAAAAATATATTTTACAATGCCCCCTTGAGGTATAGACCGATGTTTTGATCAGTGA